>NC_040901.2:7929953-8027453 GCF_900634795.4 Betta splendens | reverse complement strand
GTGTGTGTGTGTGTGTGTGTGTGTGTGAGAGAGAGAGAGAGAGTAACTGTACTAAAAAAGCAGTTGCTTTGTGTTTGTTTTATACAGTATATGGTGAAACGCTCTACAATGATGGATACTCTCTCTCTCTCTCTCTCTCTCTCGCTCGCTCGCTTTGCAGATACATCCGCACCATGTACCTCGGCATACAAAGTCACCGACAAAAGGAGAACCAGCGGCGCTTTTACTGGGCCATGATGTACGAGTACGCCGACGTCAACATGCTGCGACTGCTCGAGACCTTCTTGGAGAGCGCCCCTCAGCTGGTGCTGCAGCTCTGCATCATGATCCAGAGCAACAAGGCTGAGTGGCTGCAATGTAAGTTCCGGTCCGGGCCCGCGGCCGCTCGTCCTCGCCGTCCCGCCGGCCGGTGTTGGTGGACGCTCTACTCTTTGCTCTCCCTGTCTGTGTCCCCAGGTGTTTCCGCCACGTCCTCCCTGCTGTCGCTGGCCTGGGTGCTGGCCTCCTACCACAAACTGCTGCGCGACTCGCGCGACGACAAGAAGAGCATGAGCTACCGCGGCGCCCTGGTGCACCTCTTCTGGCGCCTTTTCACCATCTCCTCCCGGGTGCTCTCCTTCGCCCTGTTTGCCTCGGTTTTCCACGTCTACTTTGGCATTTTCGTGGTGCTCCACTGGTGCGCCATGGCTTTCTGGGTCGTCCATGGCGGCACCGACTTTTGCATGTCCAAGTGGGAGGAGGTGCTGTTCAACATGGTGGTGGGCGTGGTCTACGTCTTCTGTTGGTTCAACGTACGCGAGGGCCGGACGCGCTTGAGAATGGTGGTCTATTACGCAGTAGTACTGTTGGAGAACGCCGTCCTCAGCTCCCTGTGGTATGTGTACCGCGACCCAGCCACCACCGACGCCTATGCCTCTTCTGCCCTATGCGGCGTCTTCCTGTGCTTTGCCTCAGGTGTGGCCTGTATGGTCCTCTATTACGGGGTCCTACACCCCATGGGCCCCCGGCTGAGGGTGCTGGCCAGCTCCTGCTGTGCTGAGCTGCTGTGGGGCCTGCCCCTCCCCCCCGAGGCTGAGCCCATGGCCCCCACACCAGGCCCCCGTGGCTCCCAGGCCACCCCCACACGGGGCCTGGCCGGGGAGCATGTGGAGTCCGATGAAACCGCCACGGACACTTGCCTTCCGGTTTTCCAGGTGAGGTCCACAGAGCCCGTGGATGCGGCCGGCAGGCCCATCCGGCCCGAGGGTCCCCTCATCAAGATAGACATGCCCAGAAAACGCTACCCAGCCTGGGACGCGCACTTCGTGGATCGGCGCCTGCGCAGGACCATAAACGTGCTGCAGTACATTAGCCCTAACGCGGTGGGCATCAGGTACAGGGACGGTCCACTTCTGTATGAACTCCTGCAGTACGAATCCTCCCTCTGAAGGCATGCTCTCCCACAGACCCCCCCCCCCCCCTCCCCTACACACAGCGGTGCACATACATTCCCTCTCCTTCATTCCGCTCTCCCTCCTCTCCAGATTCCATCTCTTATTATCTTCAGCGCTCCCCTCCTTTTGCATTCAGTTCGTCTGCAGGAGTTGTGTGTTTTGAAAGGTAACGCTGTCAAAGACAGTCTAAACACACAGTCATGATTTATTTTTGGAGAAAAAAAAAACATATGGCAAAATTATGAACCTACAGTATCTTATGTGACATATACAAACGTCTCATAAAAATCCCTCTGTATTGATAGAGCAGGGATATGTATGAGTGTGTAGATAACATATGAATGTTTCATTATGAAATGTGTTTAATGCATTATACTGTGTTGGTGATTCAACCTGTGAATACTTGTGAAGGGCATATTGTATGTCCCTGTGACATGGGACCGGTGCAAAGCCTGATGGGAATGATGGAGGAGAGACTCAGAGGGGGCAGGTCTTTGCACACCCTGACATATATACTGCCATTCTTTATGTACATTTTTTTAACGTGACAGTGTTGACCAAAATCGCTAGCCCGTTACGTAAAAAGCTAAAAAGTCCCATTTCGACCACGCCGCTGCAGAATATAGAACGGACGCAATCAGAGAGGTGCGTGAGAGAAGCAATGCGGGAGCGAGTTCCCTTCTGTGAGCTCACGTAGCTCAATTGTGTCCCGGCTGTACTATTTTCGTTCAATCCTGAATCCTAATCGCATCATGTAAGGAAGAGGGGAGAAAAAAACAAAAAAGCACACTGACCTTCAATCAGTTCCACCCCCATTCCCCCCACGCACAGTGCAGACCGCCCTCTAGTGGAGGCCACCGGTCATAGCGCGCCTCGCTTATTCTCGCCTGCAGACATGACAGCACAAAATACACAGAAGACCACTTGAGATGACGAAAAGACACAATGAAAGGAATGTAAGACGTACTTGACATGAGCACAAGGGTTTTAAATTGGTGAGTAGAAAAATCATAGTAACATTCCAAAGACTTTTTATAGACAGTAGTCGATTAGTAAACGGTAGAAGGGTACAAATGTGTGTCAACGTGCACTTTTCTAAAGTGCAAAGACAGCCTTCAAGGAATCCTCCACCATTCCCTTCTAAATCCTAGAAAGTACTCCCCAACCTACTTAGTTTGGTTTCTTATCAACAGTTTTAGGTTATATATAATCTATATATATGCTTACTGGGTGCAAAAGTATGTAATAATTTCTTGAAAAATATGAGAAATCTGAGAAAATATTTCTATGCTATTATACTTCAATGCGTATTTGTGTCACTGACATATAAGTATATTTTACCAGAACGCACTTTTTTACATGACAGAACATGTTACGGTGATAAAAGCTACTCGTAAGCTCCTTCAAATCCACGTGCCCTCCGACAAGTCGAGCTCGCGAGCGGGCGCCCGCTGATGCAGCCGAAACAAAGCCAAATCGCAGCCTCCAGTACTGTCCTTCCGACGCGCCCCCCGGCCTCTGGAGACAGTAGAACGAGCCTGTGCGAAACGCGGAACCTCCACCGACCCACAAAAGCACCACCTCATGAAAAAACGAATAGTAACTATAAATAATAATAAAAAATGCCTTCTAAGTCAAAAGGAGCTTGATGAAAATTTCCAACGAGGGCTATAGAACAATTCATGAGAAAAAATGAATGCATTTCATACTCCGACTTTATCTCCTCATCTGAATATATCCAGTGACGTGTGTTTTTTACATTGTGGGTTTTGACATGACTTTAGTACGACGCACCCATGAAGGGACCCAAGGGCTCCGCGCACAGTGGGGACTCCTTTCTCCTGGATGCCGGCGCTCTGCCTGGCTGTGGCCACGCGTGCCTCTTAACACCGTACTGTAAAAAAGGCAGATGCTGCGGACGTCCGGGCCAAAGGCGAGAGGGCCTTTTTTTTGCCGGGGCTGGAAAAGGACAGCGAAGGCGTCCTGAACGGACCACAGCTCGGGTCCGTCGCCGAGCGTTCGGCTCCAGCCTCGGTTGCTGCTCCGCCCTCCGCTCCGTCTCCGCCGTGCCCGGGCCCTGGCGCTCCCCCCGCCAAACACTCACGTGCTCTGGTGTCTGAACAAAGGGGGTGGGGGGTGTTGAGGCTGAACAGCTGGAGATCCTGACATGAGAACATGCAATGAGGCACACTGCCATAACCAAGAGCTTCAGCATCCAGGGTCTTGACAGGCGATGTTCAGCCCTGAGTGATTGAGAACGGCTGGGTCAGCTACAGTCGAGTGGCGCAAACATGTGTATGCAAACAACCCACTGGTTTGTCGCTTACCATAGTAGCCAGAGTAGTCTGTCTCTGTTGCAGTGAATGAACAGCCATGTTAATAGATAGTAAATGAATAATAAATAATACTTATTGTGAAAAAATAAAAAAACAGCCAATACAGGGGTTCCTCAGGACCAACAAACCAGATCACTGAACCAGCTGACTCAGGGGTGTCTCAATGCAGTTCTCATCCCCAGGCATGTCCTCAAGGGTCTCCATTTTTCTTTTGGAACATAACACATCTGGATTACTCCTTGGCTGGGATTGCACCGCTTCGTTATAGCTTGCCTTTTTTTTTTGTTCTGGGGGAAAAAAGTCCACATTCTTATTGCGGGCGGGGAGCGGCCGTGTCTTTGTGGTAGTTGGCTGCCTGGCACACGGCGCATCCTTTCTAAACACCGCTGACCTTTTCCAGACATGGACGCGTGTCCAAATCAGGTGCAAATACACTGTGATTCATTCATTTTAGTGTATGTGTGTATGTGGGAGGGGGAATAGTATTCGCCACTCTAATGGAGTTTATGTACAATTGGGCTTTATTTCATCTAGTGGTGCTTAATGTCAAATAAGAGTATTTAAGCTTGCATAACTTTATCATTAGACTAATAGTAATTACAATTACAAAGATTTTAATTAAGTCTACAAAGAGTCTATAAACAGGTCTGCATTTTTATAACACACGTAGTATATTTTATGTATTTCTACAGAACAATCACCATTTTGCCACATTCTACATATAATGAAATGGACTCATTAGAAGCTGGTTAATAAGTGGGTTTAATTTAACATATTTTCTTGTTTTGTTTATTTCATACGTGGGTTTCAGGATCAGTGCTAGTGGACGCTGTTTCTACGCCGTAGTGTAGTATTCAGTCACCAGAGGATGCTTTCTGTCAGGTCACCTGCCCATCGACACACAGCAAGAGCGTTTGAGCAGCAAGCTTGTTCTTCTCAATCCTTGTTGTGCCTTGTTACTTTCCCGGGTGCTTCGATCCAGCCACGGCAGCCAGGTCCGCAAACAACAACGCCGGCGTCTTTCTTTGCTCGTTTCACGTGCCAGAACAAAACTAAATATCCTCTCGGTCCGTGTCCACGAGAGCCCGGGCCGAGCCGAGATCGGCTGACGCCGTCGCGTAGTGTTACAGCTCCATCCAAGTTGTCACTCGCACGACTGCACTGTTAGTGACAGCGTTACAGCTAAACGTCACAATGTGACAGAACCGGGCGACGGGCACCGTGTGAAACCCAGCCACTGGTTCTCTTAGACGAGAAAGTAAGGCAATACTGAGCATCTTTACTTGAACGTAGGGATGCTCATCTTTATTACATCTGAGTCTGCTGAGTCACTAAAGCCCCGGCTGACTCAGCAAGTTACAAAATAGGTAGTTTTCGACTGAGATCCAACTCATTAGTTTTGGACTGTTTTGTTGATCATGACAGGTGCCAGCCAAGATACTGAACAATTTGGTCAATGATTGTTTTGTACTTTTGTCTATGCCTTTACATACAGTATTCTTCTGTCTTGCAATCGATGAATGATTTGTAGTGCCAAGGCGTGAACTCTCTGTGTCGTTTGTCTTGTGTGAAGCGTCCATGCCCTCGCCAAAACAGTAACGCCTGCGGTCGGGAGCGAAGCGCCGAGGCAGCGGGTGACAACAACACGTGCAAAAACTCACCGTCCACACGACCTCGTTTGATGGTTTTCCTATCAACTCCTTGCATGTCGTTAGCTCTCATCGTGAGGTGACCCTCCACATTCAGCATGTTCAGTGCTCTCTTCTGCACAATAAACCCTCTGATTTCTGCATTAACGTGTAGCAGCAGGCCACTGTAGTATTCACCTTGGTTTCAGTCTGTACCTTTGTGTCACAATCCTGTTTGACCACTGGGGCAGTATGTTCAGATGATACAACGGTGAAATTCCTTCCTTTACGGTTGTTCCTTCTTTGGGTTTTGTTAATAACCTGGTGCTGAATAAATACATTTTCAAAGGTGCTACCTCTGTGGACCGCAGAGTCCACTGTTGGCTGTCTGACAGCACGGCCTTCTGGGTTGACTGAGAGAGCCTGCACTCCACAAACTTGCAATCTCACGATGCTCCAGAGCTAGCACCTCAAATCCACACAGTTTACAGCAGAACTCAACTCGCAATGGTGCCATTTTGATTTTCCAACCTGCACGAAACAGCAAGAGTTCCTATTCTGTTCATGTGTTTATTAGAGTGGTTTTATACAAAGTATGTTTTGGTTTTTCTTTTTTTTCTATCTGCACTAGGATTTGATTTCTTTTCTCAGAAAGAATGAAACTGGCAGATGACAAAAGGCATCTTTTTGGCAAATGCACAGGAGCACAAATGTACTTCTGCTACTGGAATTTGGTTAAAATAATATATAGAACGTGATTGATGTGTTGTAAATTCCTGTCATCTATATGTCCTTAATCTGTGTGTATCTATTTTTGTTGTTATTGTAGAATTGGCTGTAATCTTTTGTTTAAGATGGATTTGATATTCCAATGAAGCGTCATATTAATTGCTGCTGATTTTTGAAATTGTTGGAAAATATTACTTTGTTTATATTCGATCAATTTCTAGATTGTGTTAGCTTGTTGATGTATTTCACAAATCTATCTGGATATTCCCTAGGTTATATGATTTTTTTTCGGGATATTCGACAAGTTGTCACAATGTCAGTGAGCAAAATTGCTACGGTCTGTAGCATCTTTATGAGCGTGTGCTCATACAACCTATGTTACGACTGAGAACATATAAGGAATGATTACTTTGTTGTTGTTAAATATAAAATGTTAGTAAATTGTTTCATTGAATCCCCGTTCTTTAAAAAAAGCAAAACTGATGTCCAGTATTGTACCTACACCCTTTTTTGGGGAACAATATGAATATTATTAATAACATATGGTGCTAAAGTTCTTTTTGTATGTTTTGGTTTTTAGGTGAAAAGAGAAATATTATGCTGAAAATGTAATGTTAAGCCTTACTGTAGATTCATATATCAGACTGTTCATCCCAGAAGAGAAAATAAATATAGTATTTGAAAGTGGAATATATATATTTATATAGCTATATATACAGTACATATATCAGTACTGTGTTCACATGCACATCTACCATTCTGACAAATGAAAGTGGTTTGTGTATCCTACAAACATGTAACATGTGAGTCTACAAACGCAAGAAAAAATCAGAAATCAGAAATCGTTAAACCAATTATTTAGAAGAATAATGATGGTTTGACAATTTGACTCAATTAGATAACTATGATTTATTAAATCATTCCTATTGCAAGTTAACACAAAGCATATTCTACACTTTGAATTTGAAGGTTAGTAAATATTAGCAGGCGTGTGTCATACGTTTTACAAATACAAAATGTCATAGTTTCAAATTCTATTTTTATTAAAAGGCTTCATCTGCTGAGACGTGTGTACTAAGGGGTACTACACACAAGGTTCCACAGGTCACACTAACACAAATTGACAATTATTTAAAATCTCATTTGAACTGTAATTTAGTAATTGAAGACAACAAAGACAGATGAATAAAGTGTCATTTAAAAGAAAATTACTGTGATGAATTTCAATACAGCTTTGTTAGAGACAGAAACTTTAACTTTCTGCTTCCCTTCAGAAACACAGCATGATACTTATTTACTGCATACACGGGATTTGTAACGATTTTTTATTTCGGCTGCTATTTTTACTTCACAAAGAAAGTATGAGTCCGTGTCAGACAACAGCTAAAACGAACAAGTTAAGCCTTGCTCTGACACAACATCTGAATAAGTCGTCAATACAAAGGCAATCCCTCCCTAGATTTATACAATAATACGTTGTCGTAGTCATTGAACAAACCAGATGTTTTTAAAGTTGTAAAGCTGGCAGTGGAGCGGCGCCTCCTCTGATCGTTCGGCTGTTGTCGCTGCACTCTTCCAGCTGTTTTGGCGTGAGCACAGCAAAGCATGCTGGACCACAGCTCAACGCCCAAAATGGCGGCACGGTTAAAAAGTTTGGTCTGTTTTGCCCGAGTTCGTGTTCTTCACACAGTATTTCTTTAGGTGTTTCTCTGCGTGGAAGCACACCGATGGCACGCCGGCGTGCTTCTCTAACAGTTGCGTAATAGGTCAGACATAAGCATGGCCTTTTGCTATCCGCTAAAATTCGGGCATCACTTTACTAGTGCTTCGATGGCTAAGCTAGGCTAGCAAGCTAACTACAGTCAGATGAGTTGTATTAAAAAGCTGCGTTAGGTCCGTAATGACTCGCATCGTCTGGATCTCGTCACGGAATTGAATATGAAGAGGAGGACATTTCCATAGAAATGGAGGATGATGTAAAAAAAGTGAAGAAGGTAAGTCCGGCAACTTAGCAACTTTAAGTTGGCTGGGTAGCAAGCTAACTTACTAGCTAATGCCGAAGTTAGCTCAGATGTTAGCTGGATACTTTTAGCAAAATAAAGTCCCGTTTGCCGCTATTTGGCCTGCGGATAGGAGCAAAACACTGACAGGTTTGCTGTGTTTTGGGTCACCTCCGCCGATCACAGTGGTGAAACCGTTTAACTTACGTCATTACCTGATCAGTAAAGGTGTAGTTACGATGCCCAATATTTGTTTTGTTGCACTTACATTTCATTGAAATTGTACCGATGCGGTGCGATAATATTGAGTATTGTATCAACTGGTGCAGCTGCGGTATTTTACAGGTGAAGGTGATGCCGACTGGTACTAGACAGTGATCGTCCTAATTTTAAGGCATAAAAGGGTCACCTCGTTTCCCAGAGTAAAACACCCGGGTGTTCAGAAGGAGGTCATGAGATACATGTACGTTCTCCGGCAGCTGTCATCGGCAGCTGTTATCAGTGTCAGTCACGCTAAGGAGAATCAGCACTGAGTCAGACATCCAGCTCTCGCTCACACACACACTACATACATCCACTACCTAACGACCCCCTCTGATACGAGGACCGTTTTCTGTTCCACTCGTAGCCCACACGTCTTAATCGCTTCTCTTCACTGTGCCTCAGAACAGAGGGATACGTTGCCTCTGTTCTTGTCTTTGGCACGGAAGGAAACCTGAAGCACAGGACCCACCGCATCAAGGCAGGACATGACAGGCGTACAGTCTGTGAAGCATAACGAGAACTGAAGTGTCTGACGGAAGGGAATTTTGGAAGGAAATGAAGTGTTAGCTTAGTGTTGGGAAGGTTTGTTGTGGAAAGGAAATGTTTTTCCACCAGTGTTATCTAATCCCAAGTTTGCACTTATCTTGGTAAGACATACTGTGGCTTTAACAGTTAGATGGATATTAAATGGTTGCTCTCTAATGATAGATTCCCATGTATATAATATTTGGAAATGTAAATGTTATCCATAAAATTTCATTTTTCACATTATCCTATTAACAGTTAAGAGCAGTTAAAAAGGAATTTCCTGATGAAACAACCTTCTTCTTTCTATCATTCTGCCAATTTAACTGCTTCAGGGCTCGGTGTCAGCACAGCAGTTCTTGTTTGTGCCACTTGGTGGCGATAGTATTTAGCGGAGATGTATGTTTATCGTTTATTACAAGGAACACAAAATGCATACGCAATGATGCAATTAGGATGATGGGTTTTCAAGAGCCACGTTTACCTGTGTGCTGTTAATGTATAGCGTCAGCAACATGTCCCACATAACACCTGCTGTTAGCTCTTTAAATTATGAAGTTGGCTGTGTAGTGTGAATGTTTTGGTCATTCGTCTGCGAGTGATGGGAGGATGCTGCCATCATATCATACAAAGACATGAAAAGTAAAACGGATTCACTGCACACTGACAGAAAGCAGGTTGGGTTTAACTTAGCTGTTGTACACTTTTCACTCAAGGTGAGAAGTTTGTTACCATTTTAAACTGTTTCAGTAATTAAAGTGAGTACAAGTGTGTCGTCTCAGGAAGTTGTGGCTGATCCACTTCCTGGCCTCGCGCTTTAGCGCAGAGACAGAGACACTTCTCTTCCCTTTGTGGGGGGTTACGCCCCTCGAAGACGCACGTAGATTGTGTTTGATCTCGTGTGTCTCACACCAGTTGGCAGCTGTCACTGTATGCGAGTGAGAGCAACAGGTACTTAGTCAGACTTAGACAGTGTGAGCGCAGCATCTGTGGCCGGGCTGTGTGCTTGCTGTTGAATTGACGACCGTTGTAGTTGTGGGTTCATGGAGAACGAGGTAGGCTGTGTTTACTTTGCTCGTGTGTCTTCTTCTAAAGTAGTCAGTTTTATTTTCTTTGTTCTGTGGAACCTTTGTGTAACTGATTAAAGATGTTTTGATCACTTCTTTGTTACCACGTATTAAATTTACCATGCGACTCTTTAATTGCAAAATGTACAGTGTCCGTTTGGAGCTGCTGCCTTACTGACGTTTGAGGAACAAGTATTGAGTAACACTCATGTGCAGTGTCACAGACTACATCTGTTGTGTCTTGCGATGCAGCAACCAGAGGAGTCTGATAAAGTACGGACAGTTGTGGAATACTACAGTTAATAGAACTGTTTTAAATTTCAAATAAGAACAATATGTCAGTCACGTGTATGTGTCATCAATCCATATTTAATTGCGTGCAACTCATTGTGTTCTTTATTCAATCTTAAGAACAAACGCACAGACTGATGTGTCTCTTTGTGTTTATTCGATAGCCTGGTATCGTGTCTCCGTTCAAGCGAGTCTTCCTGAAAGGAGAGAAGGGGCGGGACAAGAAAGCGCAGGAGAAGGCCACGGAGCGCAGGGCGCTGCACACCTTCTCACTTTCGCAGCCTGACCACCGCATTGACCCTGACATTCTGCTTAATGATTACATTGAGAAGGAAGTTAAAGTAAGTGAGAAATGCATGTCTTTAAAGCACCTAATCACTGAATCGTATTGTTGTAATCTTACCGTTCACCACTACTTACTTACATTTGTTAATCTGTGAGTGGTTAATTATGCATCTTTTAGGTCCGTTAAAGTTTTGTATTCTGTTCTTTCCAGTACTTGGGGCAGCTGACATCCGTTCCAGGATACTTGAACCCATCTAGCAGGACAGAGGTTCTGCAGCTCATTGACAATGCAAGGGTAGGTGTCTGAGATCATCATCATCATCATCATCATCATCATCATCATCATCATCATCAGATGATCAAATGTCTGCCGTTGTGCAGTTTTTTTCCAACTGCTCTAAGCTCTGTTATGGTAAATTCAGAAGTTATTCATAAATGTGATTGACAGCTCGAGTCTCTAACTTCAGAACTACACAGACTCTATATAACGATTCCCAACCGTAGATCTACCACCATTGTGTGTTGTGTTGACCATATTTCTTTATTTCCTAGAAATCCCACCAGTTGGCAGGCCAGCTGACATCAGAACAGGATGCAGTGGTAAGCTTGTCAGCATACAACATAAAGCTTGTATGGCGTGATGGAGAGGACATCATCCTCAGAGTGCCCATCCACGATATTGCTGCTGTGTCTTACATCAGGGACGACTCATTGCACCTTGTTGTGATCAAAACAGGTAAGAACCACAGGTGATTCAAGAAACATAGGAACACATTGAATATAGGGATTCATTTTATTCCAGCACAATATTGCTATGCTGACTAGACTGTGCCTTTTTTACATTTCAGCCCAGGAGTCAGGAGGCTCTCCCTGTCCCAGCTCATGCCCAGATCTCAATAAATCCCAGACCCTCAGCTCCTTGTCGGAGAGTGGAGCTGTGCTTGTGGAAGTCTGCTGTCTGCATGTGCTGGCTGCTCATAACAAGGTATCATTAATGTTTGCAGCAGTGGAAGTGGAAAGTGGTTTTTGTGGTGGTCTATAATGGAGTTTCATTGCACCTGAGAACCGTGCTTTTCAAACTGTGGACAGTGGCTCAATGCATCAATAAGTGCTGATTGTGTACGAACAAAAATACAAAATCAGTTTTTGCCAAAGACTGTTTTGAATTTTCTTTTAGGCGGCAGCAGAGGAGCTGTGTCTTTTGCTCAGCCAGGTCTTTCAAATTGTTTACACAGAATCAACCATCGATTTCTTGGACAGAGCCATCTATGATGGAGCAACTACACCTACAAGACACCTTTCTCTATACAGTGGTAGGTTATATATAGAGCAGCACATCATGTCAAGAGGAAACACTTAAAGATAAAAGATAAAGATAGAACAAATGTAAAGTCATATTTGTTATAATACAGAGAAAGTTGTTTTTGTATGAATATCTTAGTTTTTCCTTCTTTAAAATGTACTTCGGAATTTTTGCAGATGACTCTTCAAGCAAAGCAGACATTAAAGAGGCCTTTGAAGTGGAAGGCAGCACATTGTAAGGACACAGTTAAAGAATGTTTCCTTAATGATAGGTTTCTATTTTGTGCACACAAGATTTGGACAACATTGTTGACTGCTATTTGTAACTTACAATGTGATGTTTCCTTTCCTCAGCCCTTTTCAGGTCTCAATAGAAGCAGAAGGAAACTCCCCAACAGCTTCCTCCCCAGTATCGCCTCAGACAACCACCGCAAGTGAAGGAGAGCTCAGTACCACTGCTGCGGAGCTGCTGCAGGACTACATGACCACAGTATGACGTGTCACTTTTCCTCCCGTTTGTCTTTCATCTGTTTCACAGCGCTTTAATTCTTGCCCAGATTTTTTTTTTCTCAATCTTATTGTCTTTCTTTCAGCTGCGAACAAAACTGTCATCACAGGAGATCCAGCAGTTTGCCACCCTGCTCCATGAGTATCGTGACGGTGCTTCCATCCACGAGTTCTGCATAAACCTGCGACAACTCTATGGGGACAGCAGGAAGTTCCTCCTGCTTGGTAGGACTCTGCAGTACAGTAGTCTCGCAGCCACAGCCAAAAGACATGTACAGCAACTAAAACGCTTGCTCCCATAGGCCTGCGACCCTTCATACCAGAGAAAGACAGCCAGCACTTTGAGAATTTCCTCGAGACCATTGGCGTGAAAGACGGCCGAGGAATCATCACTGACAGCTTTGGGCGCTACCGACGCACAGCCAGCTCCGCCTCCGACTCTACAACCAACGGCAACGGGGCAGCGGGAGGAAGCGGCGACAGCGCAGCCTCGGATGAAGGCCAGGAGACCTCTGAGGGAGACGAATGGGACCGGATGATCACCGATATCAGTAATGACATCGAAGCTCTTGGCTGCAGCATGGACCAGGAGGGCGTGACGCCCTGACACGGTAAACAAAAAAAAGGGGGGCGGGGGCTATTTTTCCAAGTGCAAAACACTTGAACTGACAAACATTCTTCGAAAAGGCATGAGCTAAATGGATCAGATGAAGATGATCCCAAACCTAATTTTGGTTAAATGTGTTTTCCTCAGTTCCTTGCACACTCATGGAAAACCTCAACCTGTTTTCACACAGACATGAAGTCAACATGATGCACTTACGCAGAACCTGTAGATGACTCATTTTTACATCTCAGAGGGATTTATAGACTCTGATGTATTTTGAAAGTTTCTTTTTTTATACTCATTTATTGGCAGTATCTGCCACTGCTGTCAGCATTGTAGCAAAGGTTTTCAGTCTTGAAGAAAGTTTCTGTTAAGAATAAACATTCAAAGAGAATCCATCAGATGACTGTATGTATATATTTTAGAAGGTTTAACCTGATACCATACAGGTTTGTGCTCTTTCTAAAGGTCAATCACCTTCATCATCCTGTTTTATACTTGTGTTTGGTGACAGTGTAACATCTGTATCACCTATATATAAGTTTTTTTCATATAATATTTGTGTACCACTTTGTTTTACACTATCGTTTGTTATCAGTGTTTACTCATTTATATAATTGTGCCGTAGTCATACTGACCGAGAAATGCTGTTAATTCTCATTCGACTAAGGAGTGGTGAGTGGAGTATTTGACAAAGTCTGTCAGTTGATGGCTGATTTAAATCTGTGATATTAGGTGTTTTTCTACTCATGCAGGTCATTGTGTTGTCTTGTGACTTTACATCTGTCATTGTGCCTTTACACTGCAGGACTGCTGCGAGTAATTACGAGCTGTAACTACAGTTGTTGAGTTATTAAATAACAGCTACTTTACCCTGTTCGTGTCCGAGTCGTGGCGATGTCCTCAGAGTTAGCAACAGTTGAAAGTAATGCTGACCTCATCTAACATTACGATCATATAGCAAAAGTAACCAGAAGGTTTTTGTAATCTGATTATGATCCTGTCTGACAGATCATTTGCTTGAATGCACCTAAGCTGCTGCTCAACTTCAGACTGAGTCTCATCAAAGCACTCTTGTTAAATGTGCTCCAAGTTGGGGATTAGCTTTGTGAGCATGAGGGATGAGAAATTGGCACGACAGCCGGACTTGAGCACATTCCAGTCCGTGTAGGACCTCGCTAAGATTTTAAAGTTAAAACAGGCTCAATCAAATTAACTCTACATGAAGACAGGAACACGACACCTGGGCTCAAATCTCCACTTTGGCTTGAGGTGCTGTCTTCTTTAAACAAAAGAATGAGGTAATCAAGAAACCTGTGACCTGGCAGATCAAAGACAGTTGTTGTGGAGCAGCTGGAGGGTGAATGATGCTCCTGGTGCAGTTAAACTGTGTATCTTCTCTCACAGTACTTGAATGGGTCCTAATTGGCCTCATGTAAATTCTCACCTGAATCCAGTTTAAGACCAAAATACAGTGACTGATTCAAAGCATTAAATTCAATTATGAAATAGATCAGTTGCTTCAATTAAATAATTAAAAGGTCCCACGCTGCTTATAATGAGTTTGCAAATTATGTTTACTGTGATGACTGATCTCATACCGAGCCGCCATAGCACGATGCACAAAAGCAGTTTGTTAATTGTTCCATTAAAGAATGATTGTAGTGAGCAGAGGTGGTGGAAAATGTACAGTAATTAGTAAACACTAAAGTAATGTCTGTTGTGTGGAACAGCTGTTTTTTTAATTCAATACACTCTTCAATGTTCCCTCTCCTAATCTCCCACACCAGAAGCTATGATCTGAACGCTATTCAACCACTTTTATTTGTGTCCAGCAGCTGAGCCAAGTGTTCCACTGACGCTCTTAGTCTAGTTTCCATGAACCAACACAGTAAGTCAATATCTATACACTGCAGGGGTTTCACAGTGTGGTCAAGCCTGAAGCCGCACAAGGCTGCATTCTACCTTGTTCCTCCAATGAAAACAATCTGACTCAGAGATATCGTCATCACATCAAGCACATCAATTAAAGTTTAAAGCCCTTTGGTTATTGTGTCCTTCTCTGGGATGTGCTTCTGACTTGTTCTTCCACTTTGCTGTAACACACAAATGTACTGAGTCATTAAAAAAAGCTGTGCGAGATGCAGTCTGGGTTCGTTCAGCCTCCGCTGAAAGGTCCACCTCGGTGTGGTTTGTGTCAGCCATTCACGCTTGTTTTCGCAGCTCAGTCGTGGTGAGACGCGCCTCTCTGTGGTGTCACATCTGCTGTATTCCTGGCAACTGCAGTCTCTGCATGCGTGATAGACGCTGACTGCATCCAAAAATCCAACTCAGGAAAAGCTCCATGTCGCAGATCCCGCTGTTCAAAGTTTTTTCACCCGATCGTATAGAAGCTGCCTATTTATATTCTGAACGTGGCCTAATTTTGGCCATTCATGCAATATCTGGCATTCATCCCTCAGCGGCAGAGATGTGGCTTGATTTTCTGCTTGTCAAGTCATTTTGTCATGCAAATGGGACTGTTTGCGCATGCAATAATTAAAATGACCACCTCCCGGGCAGAGAATAGTTTGGTTTAATTTCTAAGTCTCCTGCAAATGTCACGCTGTTGCATT
Source organism: Betta splendens (assembly GCF_900634795.4). NCBI lineage: Eukaryota > Metazoa > Chordata > Actinopteri > Anabantiformes > Osphronemidae > Betta > Betta splendens. The sequence continues at coordinate 8,011,864 of NC_040901.2, read as the reverse complement.
TACATCATTTCATTCTAACAGTTTACAGTAAAGAGCAGCACAACAGCCTTAATCACCGGCGGCGATATGACTGCGATGGGCCGTTCAGTCAGAAGGAGTCGCGGCTTTCAGGCGGGATGAGCCCACAGACGACCGGAGCTCATGCATGAAAATCTCCAGCTCAGCAAAGTCATTCATGACTTCAGGAGTGAACCCATGACCCCACATTCTCGTCTCGGAGACAGTGGAACTAAGCTTTTTCATCTTCCTACGCTTCATTGAGCATTTTAACACAGACTCCATTCTCTGATCTAAGAAAATGTAATATAAAGAGTGTGTTGTGATGACAGCAAATTAATAGGTACTGCATCCAAACGTTTGATTAATTATTTACCGTCCACTTGAGCAAGGCATCGGTTTTAAACCAGATCTCGAGTTGCTCTTTATTTAATTAGGGACCTCTCTAGCACAGCGAGAAGCGGCGGGAGTTAATGTTCATCTTGGTGACGCCGATGAGCCTCAGCGGCGCCGAGAGGCCGAGGCCGGGGGTCACGGGGCACTCGCACAGCAGGTCGGACAGCTCGTCGCGCTCCTCCAGGCCCACGGTGGCGTCGTTGAGCATGCGCCGGTGCAGGTGGCACGTCTGCTCGATCTTCAGCTTGTGGATGTCGCCGCGGAGCCGCATGAGCTGCCTGGCCAGCTGCTGGTCCTGCAGCCGCATGTCCGCCTGCGGAGAAGAGGTGAGAGCGACAGGCTCTCTGGGGTCCGTGGAACACGCTCGCTCACTGACCTGAACATTGGGAAAATCAAAATCAGGGTCTCACCAGTTCTCTTCGGAGCCAGCTGAGAGCGTCGTCCATGGTCCCAAATCCTTTCAGGGCGTCCGACGGCATCCTGCACCGGGTGACCTCGGGGTCCGGATTCCCCTCATGCTTATCTTGGACGGGTGCTTGTCCGGCTCCCAGCTCGCTGAAGCATTTTGCCTCCAGTCGAGCTTTCCATTCCAGGTACGAGGGCCTCCTGGTCTCCAGTCTCAGTTTCTCTGCCAAGGCCTTCAGGTTCATCAGGTGGTCGTCTGTGGGCAGATCCACGTCCTCTCTACAACCTGTGTCCTCTGCCACTCCGACCCTGTCCACCGTGATTTGGGGAGGTGTGGTTACATCCATCCTTAAAAGTGTGTCACAATATGCTGATGTCTTCTTTTCATTGGTCACGATTTGTCTGTCTTTATTCGCCGGGACAGGTCGTTTTCAGACCTTCAAAGTCTCCATCTGCTCTGCTAGAGAGGAGAAGAAGCCGGTTATGAAATGACAAACACTCGCGTCCGGCTGAACAATGTCCGCGATGGGAGCGCGAGCGCCTCCTCTTTACTCCTGGCAGCGGATTCACATCAAAGCGCGCGGCTTCTCAAATGTCATCTCATGAGGAGTCCGCGAACGGAGGGAACGAGCCTCCAGGATTTTCATTTAGCAAGAACAAACAGTTTCCATGGCAACGCCGCAGGCTCTGTAAATGAATCTGCAACTTTTGCACCTCCGGTCCCCAGAGACGCCTGCGTGTCTGAAGCATCAGACGACTGGTAGGACTTAGGCCCGGCCGTGAAGTGTTTACTGAGCTCACCATCATTTTACATGTAAAATTGCAGTAATTACAAACTACACCTGTGGCTGGAGGTCATTAATTATGCAGGTATTTAACAACTATGGAAACCTGTCAATCACTTACCAAAGCACGGTGCTTCAGGGAAAATCCCACAGTCTTACTTTATTTTGACTCCACATATGCGTCTGCATTGACTCCCACCCCTTTAGAGAAGCTGGGAGTCTGGAGGCTCGAGGGAAAAGTGGAACTCAGGGAATAAAGCCTTAATCTTTAATGCAGCCAACGGTGGCAGCAGGAGCAGAGTTTCTGCAGTGTCCTCTTACACAGTCTTCAAACGCTCAGTGGTTAGCGCTCATTTGTTCCATAATGGGCACAGCAGACCAGCGGTGAAGTCATTGCCCTTGTACCTAATGATAGGCTTGGCGTTTTCTGGTGTAAAATGCACCTCTGAGCAGAGGAGAGGACGTCGGAACGCCTGGGAGTCAAACGTCTCCGGAGCCCACTTTGTTACAGGAGAAGGAAAATCCATGCCGCATGCATTTTTTATGACTTTCTAAATACCGCGTCCTGTAAATGCGGAGATGAAATGAAAACTGAGGCACTCAGAGATTTATAAAAATAGTATGTGTATGCAAATACTTTAGAAGATGGCTGCAAAGGCCACGAAGCAGCCTCTTGATGTTTGCTGGATAATTTAAGAAGCTCTTTGGTGAACCACACCAGCAGGGAAGCTTTGTCTTAGAGGAGATGGGGTTTAAATCCTGAATATTAAAATCACCCATACATTCCTTCTGTTTTACGCCAATAAAATTGATTTAGTGCCGCTGGACTTTGGGAAGCCAGAGCCTCATGTGGCTGAAGAGCTTAGGAAGCCTGGCGTTCCCGTCTGGAAGCCGTGTCTGCATAACAAACATGACCACAGCAGAATGAGCAGACTGTGGTGTAGATGTGGGCTAAATCGCTCCAGTCCAACATAACCTGCCTCTGACTCACTTACAATCTGTTTGTTCTAGAGAAGCTTACAAGATTAAATGAGCAGGATAAAAAAGGGGGTGAAGTACCCGCAAATGTTATACATAAACAAGAAGGCAACGTTGAAAATATGACAGAAGTTGAATCAAACAGCGCACGGTCTGAACTGTTGCACTGCACATATCAACAGGTTGTATACATTCATACTAAGAGGATGTTTTTTGTTTTTTCTCTTACAAATTTTGTATCCTATATTTAAATAAAGTGCTCCAATAATATATTTAAATTTCTGTCAAGTAATTCCGAAAAGGACTAGGTTGAAAACAAACACTACGTCATTACATCCACCACAAAAATACTAAAAATAATCAGTAAGTCTAAATCTCATTCTCTTCTCTTCTCTCTTTTCTCCGTCACATGAACTGCGTGCGGCTCGTTTACCTGGTGAATCCAGTTGCGGACCGGGTAGCGCTCGGTCCAGGCGGGCGCATCTGTAACAACACTGTCGCTCTACAGCTTCTCGGTCCACTCGGTTTTGAGCAGGGAGCCGCCGGAGGAGGGGCGGGGACTTTACGTCAGGCTGCGGTTGCCTGGAGACCTCCCAGGAATCCCTATCAGAACCGGCTTTAGCGTCACTCCTCACATGTATTTTCGACGAAATACATAAACTTATTCAGCCGTACAGCTACAAAACACAATACAAAAAACATTAAAGCTGATTTATTTACCACAAAACGTTTCATATTAAAACATTTACCTCAAGGGACTAAGAAATTGTGAAAGAACAAATACAAAACCGGGTCAAAAATCAAACATTAAACGAGTTGAACAAATACAAACAATTAAAAAGAAATTAAAATGAACATTTTATCTATTTAGTTCAATATTGATAAACCGTGGCAGCTACTGCAAAGAGAGAAGCATAAGTGCAGCTGGGTTTCTGTCCGTCCTCTCATTAACAGCTTTATGACTTTCTTCTTAAATAGCAAAATTGCCACTCTGAACATAGTATTACGGAGGTTATGGAAGATAATATTAACATGGCAATAACTATGTGACATTTTACTACAAGAATGGAATTAGAAGCACTATTATTAACAGTGCACTATTTTCATAACGCTTTTAGAACAAATCAAAACTAAGTCAGTTGTCACCAAAGACTGTCAAATCCATTACATGTACCTTGTTTTGGAATGGACTCAGGTTCACTTAAAGAATATTTTGTTCATAAATACATGCACAAATTCACAGGGTCTCCAACCAACCAGCAACTAAAACTTCCAAAACTATTATCATACAACTTATGGCAAAATGCTACAATGTGAAGTGCATAAAAAAGTCATTTACATCTAACATCAGTTTAATAATTGGTTTGTGTTCACTGGATGAGGTATAGGAATCAAATAAACAGAGACTCACATTCTGTCAGAAAACAATGCTTTAAAAGTGCAACGTAAAAACAACATAAAACAATTCTGAAGAGTCCTGTAACCAGTCGACCACAGGGTGAAAATCATCTGAACTGAATGATCGAAAACAACATCATGTCATGTACAATAACAGGTTAGGTGAAATATCAGCTTTTACTTGTCACCTTATTTTGAGAGACTGACAACCTGTGGTCTCAGTTCCTGTCATAAAGTCAGCTCCTCTATGTCATCGTCGAACGAGGCGATGGCCCGGACGGCGGGTCTGCTGTCTGCTACGTGTAGGGTACTTAGAGAGGAGGCAGGAGGAGTGGAGGAGCCTGAGTTCAAGTCGAACAGTCCGTCCCTTCTTGAACGTAGTCCATTTGTAGTTGGAGGACTGCTGAGCACCTCCATTTTACTGGAGGGGTTCATGCTGTCGCTAGCAGGCTTGGCCAGGGCACCAAACAGCTGCTGCATCAGGTTTGTCTTCCTGTCGCTTCCACCTTTTTCTGCCTCCTTTTCCACCTCGGCCTCCATCCCTCTTAGGCTTAAAACACCTATTGCTTCTAATGCAGATTCTTTGTTCTCTTTGGGCGGAGTTGGAGGGAAACCAGAGGAACCTCGTGAAGCTGGATTTCCAAAAGAGGGTGCGTAGCTTCCAAACGCCAAGTCGTCACTGGAGGTCTGAGTGCGAAGTAGCCTCCTTCCCATTGTGGTAATGGCTCCACCTTCTGGTCTCCTTCTTCCACCTTCCCTGCTTCCTGCCCCATTACGCAAAGCGTCTGACTCCCCTGATTCAGTGAGGTTGAAAATGGGAGAGTTATGATGCCTCTGCTCGGGGGGACGTGGAGAGAAACGGTCACCAGTGCTTCTAATGGCCTCAGGAGGAGCTGACTCAGCATGCGTGGAGTCCTGGACTCCCTGGTTTTGTCGGTCTATTTCGAGCATCTTAGCCAGCATCTTTTCTTTTTTACGACGGGCTTCCTCCGCTGCTTGCTGATTGGTCAGAGCTTCCTGGTTCCACCTCTCTACCTCCTCCTGGACGCGATTATGTTTCTTTTTGTTTTCTTCATCCTTTTGTTTAATCAAATAACTCGTTTTCCTCTTGTATTCTTCTCCCATTTCTTTCTCCCACCCTGTGGACACAGTGTTTGAATTGTTTGAATTGTGTTATTTTTAATTAATTAGTAATTTAGCTAATTTCAGTGATGAAAAAACTGTGCCACATTAGCCATTACATGTGTACTGTGTATGTTATTTCTTACCATCTCCAAGTCTCTTTGGCTTCTCTTCAAGTACATTCAGATGCAGTTTCTCGTCTTTGTCAAACTTGTTTTCCTTCACTACCTCAATCTCCCTGTCTCTTTTTTCTCTCTCTCTGATTTTCTGCGGTTCCCAGTTTTGACGCCTGTCTTCGGTTTCTGCCTTCATGTCCCCTTTGTTAAGCTCCTGTTTACAGTAATTGGTTTTAGAGAATTGCGCACAGAATAAGAAAGACACCGAACACTAAAATACTAACAGACTGCATCAAACCTAAAAATGTATATGTAATTGGACAAAGTGGAGTGATCGGCCCTTACTTTGAGTGACAGGTATTCATCAGATGGCTGTTCACTGTACTCGTTGGCATCAGTGATGGCAGGAGGAGGTGTGGGGAAATCCAGACTAGACGTCCTGTCCTCAGTCTGCACTGCCTTGGTACTGTTCCTACTGGATACTAACATGAAGCAACAGTTTTCAGATTAGAGTACTTCAGATTTTGTGTAATTCATGCCCAAAAGAAGAATTTCCTGTATAGATGTTAAATGACCTTTAATAGCATTCATTCCTACTCATACTATTTGTTCATTCTGTATACTACAGCCAATAGGAAAAGGCAGTAAATTTAGCATTTCACTGACTCCAAAATGTTCAGTTAGGCCTCACCTTTTCTCTTTGTGTAGCTGTCAGTATCTTTTCTTTGTGACCCTTTGACTATGCGATTGGCATAGATGTTCTTGGTATCTAGTTCTCTCTCCTTTTCCTAATAGGAAGTTAAATTATTAAAATGAAAATTGGATACAATAATTCAGATGCTTCTTATGCACATAACAGAAGAAATATGTTCCAATGGCTATTTAAAGTGTGGTTTGTGTGTATGTACCTTCAGTTTATTGGCCAGTCTTTCTAGCTCTTCCTGCAGGACCCTGATCTCCTCCTGGGAACCGATGGTCTTCTTCTTTTCTGCAGCCAGCTGTCGCTGGTAGCTGCTGTTGCTCAGTTCCATGCCACGCTCCAGGTCCTTCGACAGAATGAAATTGGGAAAAATGCATTTGTGTGACTATGCCACAAACCATGTGCCAAAACAAAAAAACAAAAGCAGGATGAGCATTAAATGTACCTTAATTTTGTGCTCTGCCTCTTGGGCTCGTGCCTTCTCTTCCTCCAGTCTGCGGTTTAGCTCATCCCTAGTTCCTAACTCTCGCTGGTCAACCAGCTTCTTTAACCGGGTGATGGTTGCCTGACTTCTCTGCAGCTGCTCCTCGCTGTCTTTTAAACGCCGTTCAGCTGCCCGCTCCCGCTCCTGACTGCGCCTGAGTCGTTCACGCAGCACATGGGTCTCATTGTTGTGGCGCGACAGCAGCTGGGAAATCTCACTTTCTGTGTCATCATATCGCTGCAGGGCTTTCTCTTGACGCACCTGAAGCTGCAGCACACAAGAGGAGTTAGAGGGAGGAGGAAATGTTTTATCCTGCACACTAGTATTGACCTCTAACGTATACTATACTTCGTAGAGAAGACTTGGCTCATACAACCAACCTAAACTTTAAACTTTAACTTGGCTCTTATCTACCTGTCTGAGAATTCGATTTTCCTTCTGCAGCTCATCAGTGCGCTGTTGCAGTTCAGCAAGAGAATTCCGAAGCTCGTTGATCTTAAGCAGGCGGACGGAAAGCATCCGCTTAGTCACTAGGTCCAGGTCTTTAGCTGGTGTGGAGTCTTTGCTTTGTGACTGTACTCCTCTGCGATGCTGCTGTGTCAGTCGTTGGCCACCTGGACGCTGTGGGCGGGACATACCCCGCCGACTCACACCACCTACAAGATAATAAAAAGTAAATAGTATAGGTTTAATTAATAATATTATAAAAGGAACTATATGATAACAATCTGCCTTACACTGCCACCATCTGGACAGTAAAGGTATTTCACAAGTATTCATCTAGCTCTACTAAACATACCTGTCTTATAAAGAGAACTGCTAGAACTTCTCTTTTTCCGGGCCTCTCTTAGAGGAGTAGGGGATGGAGTTTGGGAATGTGAATATGGCGAGAGTGAGCGGTCTGGAGAGTCATTCTCATAGTCCTCTGAATAAAAAGATCCACTACTTTGCTGTCCCTCGCCATCAGATACGTGGTCCCGATCGGGATCTGATCTCCGGGTACGAGTCTTTGATCTACTTTCAACATTGTTGTCTTTTTTGACTTCATCCTGATTCTTGTCCTGATGGTTCGTTTTGTGTTGTCGCAAGGATGACACTGGAGAGTCTTTCCTTGAACTCCGGAAAGACTGACGACTGAGATCCACGTCTCGGTTATCATGGTACAGGTCAGAAGCGAGTTCAGATTCCATGTTGTCACTTATCACTGGGAAAAAATGTGTAAATTTAAACACAAGCAGTGGGAAAGACACTGTAGATCATACAACAACACTGACAACAACTGACCTCAACTTCTATATTCAGATAGAAATACTCAAAATTTATTCAAAACTGTACCACAGAGCTAGGTCAAATAGTTTGTCTTAGGTATTCTGTATTGTGTATCTTGGTCACTTAGCAACAATACACAGGAGGTGGAATTTTCCATGGGAGCTAATGATGTATGATATCTTTATGCCACACCAGTGCTGTTACATACAAAATACTAGCCCTGTCTACCTTTGGTGACTTATTAACCCTGACATATAAAACATCACATTTGACTACAATAAGATGCACAAATACTCTCCATGCATGAAAATGCTGTGCTATAAAATTACTTATTTTATTTAATTAGACACAGCTTCATCTAAAACTCATAATATCAAACACATAGTTCAAAGCTAACAGTAAAGGCAGGCGGGCTGAATCATATTCGTGTGAATGGAGTGTAAAGATCATGCTGACATCTGACATCTTCTTTCATCAGTCCTGACAATAATAGGATCACTTGATGGGTCTGTATCTATGACAACACTTACTACATACACACAGTACACACAGTCCCATCGCTATAAACGGGCAGAGGTTGTGCATAGATCAAGTAAGGCTAAGCCTGAACACAATTTCTTTAGCTAAATAGCGCTGATGAATTATACTCATGCTATATTTAGGAACACAGAGTTTATACTCACCACAATCATTTCCCCAGTCGTCTCATTGTCTTTGCTGCGTCCTCTGCTTGTAATCAGTACTGCGTGTCATTGTGCTTTTAATTAAACTGTTTGTTGAAAGGAATCGGAAACAACAACAACATGTATGATAAGATCAATATAAAAAGTTTGACGCTACAACTGTATGTATTTACGGCTCACACACGCACACGCACGCACACACGCACGCACGCACGCACGCACGCACGCACGCACGCACGCACACACACACACACACACACACACACACACACACACACACACACACACACACACACACACACACACAGATTAAAGTCTCTGAGCCCTCTGTTGTTGACACAATGCGTTAAGTCACATTGTTTGCACACTACCTGTCAAAGAAGAGCAACACACCCTAGTCTCTACAGTAGCTTCTTACACCAAACCACACGTTCACATTCACAGAGGCAGACGAGGCTAAACATACCAACAATGACAAGACGCGTAAGACGCCTATGAAGAGTATTTAGCAGAACTGTAACGTAACGGTAAACGACTGCTAGCTTACTGCCAAAAATGCTAGCGTGGCAACTAGAAGCTACTATCAACAGGCAGGAGCCGGAGACTCCTCTCATCACTCCCACCGTCTGTTTGCGTTACCTTTACGCGCTTATTTCTTACGAGTAACTTGCTATTTTGGGTACACAGCTTGAACTAGCTGCTAGCTAGCAAGCTAACCCGAACTTCAGCTACTCTATTATTACCTAACGTTACGTCTACACAGGCGTGCCGTGAGTGTCCTGAACTTTTTTGGGAAAAGCACAAGCTTTTAACCGCGTGCCTCTGTATTTATCACCATCGAAGCGAGACGAAAAAGAAGTAATCCTACCGCGCAGTGTCGTTAAGATACCGTTTTCAGCCTACGCCTTGACGGTCGCTCCAGCTCAGCCGCTGACACTTCACCATGGCAACCGTAGCTCCACCAGCCATACCATACCATGCCGCTGGGCGGCGCTGCAGTAGCTGCGAGATGATAATGGAAAAGTTATAGAGAAAGAAAATTATGGGGAAACATTTGAAATTATGTGTGATTATATTAATATAGAACAAAAACATACGTGTTTAAAAAGGAACGAATAGATTAAATAATACAAAGCATAAACTACAATCCCAAGCAAAGCGAAGGAACAAGTAAAGAAAAAGCAGGGCAGAAGGAATGCGTAAACTACGTTTACCACACCTTCGCAGGAAGCAGTGTTTATTTCAAAATAAATTGTTAAAATGATATTCTAACGTCTGCAGAACATCGCAATTTCAATTTGAAGTGTACATCTTCTTCGGGCTCGCTATAAATAACGTAGTCTACATAGTTAAAACATATTTACATTTTTGCTTTCTTCAATACAAATGTTTACTTTTGAGTAACAAAATCAAGCTACATAATACTATATAGAGCAGCAAATACTGTGTTGTGAGTTTGTGTTTATTTTGAAGGTGCCAGCGGAAGTCCAGAGTTTTGTTTTCGTCCCGGTCTCCGTGCGGCGAGCACAGCGACGGAGCGCCTCGTCCAGTCAGGAGCGCGCGCGCGCTGTCGTATTATCATGGCACACCTTGCTCGCTGGAGAGTCTCTCATCTGAAGCCGTCTGCACTTTAAAGTCTGTGATTTGAGCAGCAGGCGGCTCTCGCTGCCATCGCCGTTTCCCGTCGAGTGCCACATCAATCGGAGGTTAGAATGGTCATCAGGGTCTACGTCGCTTCCTCAACCGGCTCCGTCGCGGTGAGCGTTTTATTGCACTCACTTAGATGTGTTTGACATTTAATTGAAACATGCATGTGACAACACTGGTGTGAATGTGAATGCTCGCAGTTCGGTGGCGCGTTTTTAATTATGTAACGTTTATTTACTGCACGGGTCACCAGCTGTAAAGTATCAGCATGTGTTACAGGCACGAAAGCTACTCTGTGACTAAGATGCACAGTTCATTAGATTAATGGATCCACTGCTTAGGTCGATGCTTACATTAAAGTCAGATGTATTTAGCTTTCAGCCCCACCTGTGGTTCTACAGGCTCAATAAAACACTACATTCCTCTAAATCTTATCTTCTCTAATAGGCAGAAAGGCAAAGTGCGTGTTAGGTGGGTAAACAAGGTCCATTTGCATGCAGTGTATATACTATTGGTAGGTTATATATTAACTGTGATCTGACTAGTGGAATGAAATTAGAGTGTGTATAAATGTCACAGATTAGTAAACAGCACAAGAAGATTTATGTTGTGTGACCAGGAGATGAAAAGGTTCAAGCTTCAAACACATTGTTTTCAGTTTTACCTTAAGACCAAGTCCCATTTTTTTGAATCCAAATATCGGTGTCATTGTAAAAGTGAACATCAGAGAGCTTCTCCTTTAAATGTGCTCAACCCTTTGGTAACCTCAGGGAGGAGCTGAGCAGAAGAATCGCACAGCTGAGCCTAATCTGAATACATGAGGGGTTTAAGTCGGCGTACTAAGAGAACGTCATGTGTGTGTAATGATCAACAATGAAAGTCACTAATCTGCAGGTCTGTTGGTGTGTCTGGAAACAACACGCACATGCCTCAGAGCCCAGCGCATACTGAGTAGATAAGCATCAATCAGCAGTCTTTGCTTGAATGCTTAAAGTCTTAAGTAACGGCACAAATATACATATACTTATTTTGTTGGGGGAAAAAGGATGCTATTTCTGCTTGGCCTTGCACACTGGAATAGGTTCACCACTGGGGCCAGAGTTGAGCTCATGTGAATGTAATTCACTTCTGAGGTGCGTCGTCATCCACTGTTTAAGTAAAGCAGTAAACAACAGTAACAGAAGTATTGCGTTGTAACCGTTGACAAGAACAGACAGACTTGTTTGGGTGTGTGTTTATAGCAGACAGTACCTCTCTGTGTTGATAATGAAACAATAGCCTCATTGTGGCCCTCAGCATCTCTTTTCATTTGATTCTCCATCAAACACAGGTCACTGGATAATTAACAATAGTGTTTAAGCCCTATCGTATTCATCCATGCTGTGTAATCCTCCTTTTGTGATGCTAACGACATGTACTGTATAGCCATTGTCATAATGAAGGTTAACATGGCGATGAGACAGCACATAAGACATTAGACAGACTGTAAAACGCTGATGTCAGCTTTATGATTGCAAACTTAATCTTCTCTAATCAATAGTCTTTTGTTAATGCTGCTATTAACTGCACAGTCATTGCACACTTCATGCCTGCAGTGCTGTGTGTATGTTGCTCTGGTCTGATGGGTATCATCTTACTACCCCCCAGTATCTTGGCCAATAAAGCGACATAGGGAAGCTTCCACTTTCATTTAACAAGTATAAACCATGGAGATCAGTATTATAAAACCATATCATTTATTTCTTTTATTCATTTTCATCTGTTCTAAAGGTAAAGAAGCATCAGCAGGAGGTGGTGGGTTTCCTGGAGGCCAATCGAGTCAGCTTCCAGGAAGTAGACATCACCATGCTGGAGGAACAGAGGCTGTGGATGTACCGCAACATCCCCAGAGACAAGCTGCCAGAGAAAGGCAACCCATTGCCTCCGCAGATCTTCAACGAGGACCGTTACTGTGGGGTACGTTTCTAATGGGCCTGCGTTTCTAATGTCAGAGCAGTCTAATGTATAAGTCAGCACAAGGCTGAGCTCCCGTGCCAGCGGACGTGTATGATCAGTCGGAGCTTGTCCGTTTGTGACGTCCAGAGCGGTCACTCTGTAATCCTGGCGTAATCCAGTTTCATGGCTAGGGAAGATTATCAGATCGCCCTGCCATCACTCTCACCGGCCCAGGCCATACAGCAATACTCCTCTGAATCCCGTTCAAACGCAGCAGAAAGGCTGCTTACAAAGGTTTTCTAATTAAGTAGCGCTTATGTAACATTAAACATCCTCCTTCTCTTGTCCTCCCACTTAGAACTATGAAGACTTCTTCCAGTCAAAAGAGAACAACACTGTGTTTGCATTCCTTGGGCTCGACGCCCACCCTTCAGTAAAAGTAAACACACACACACACACACACACACACTTATTCCATTCATCCCTGCTGAGTATTTGATTTTCCTGCTTGGACATGGTTTTCCAGTTTCTCATCTGGAGGTTGATTGGATATCTCAGTTAAAGCAGATCTGATTACTGTCAATGTCAGTGTACATCAACAGACGCATTTGGCTCCTGGGTTTATTTGATAAGTAGACATGAAACATTTTTATTGTTTGTTATCTTCTTTCCAGGATTCTGAGTCATAGATCAAACTGCAGGGTTGCACCATCCAGGAGACCTTTCACATGAGGATAACAACTGCATCACTTGCTTCCCATGTTCCGTTGATCCTCCTGCTTTGATGACCGCATTTTGCCAAACGTCCATGACCTCTTCTGACTATAAAAACAACATTCTACCATCACTTTAGTCCCCGAGTATTTGCTTCTCGTGAGGCCCGAAGAACTTTAAGGGGCAAATATTTGTTTCCTTCCTTTCCAACTCACTGTGACAGAAAAATGCAGTAGCAAACAGTCGACGCTGTGAAGGCTTGAAGAAAATGTAGCAGCTCGTGTCGGCTGAATACACACATGTATTGTGCCTTAGTAGCGTGTGTGTGGCGTCTGATAACGAAGGCCTGTTTCTGTAAGTGAAGGGGCATGTACTGTATGTAACCTGAGCAGCTGGAGGCCCAGCCAGTGCTTGAATGGGCCTGCAGGCCGCTTTGGCCGCACCAGCGGTGACATCACATGAGACCAATTGCCAACCTTTAACATACAGTATTAGTGCCACCACTGTTTAATGAAACACGCTGTTCCACTGCCAACATGGTTTGACTAAAGGACAAGATTGGTTAATACCTGGTCAAATATTTACAGTACAGTCCACCTCCAACTCAAACTTTAAACTTTACCAGTTATTTCTCAAGCTGAGGTAATGAACTTAACCATTGTTCCACTTTTCATTCCGTGCTGTCTCAGCTTTCTTGTAAACAACACTGATGTAATAGTGCCTGTATCTTGCGTCCTGTACTGTGTGTTTGCTCAATCCTAACAAGCTTCTCTTCGTTCAGCATGGAAAAAACCCACCACTGGTTCTGACAACATTTCTATTTTGTCTACTTCTGTCCTCATTTATTATCAAGTCTTATGATGTTTTTTATGAATTTGTGTCAGTGCATACTTGGTTGGACAACCTGACTAAATAACCTCTGTGCTGTGTCTGCTTTTAGCTCTAGTGTGATTTATTGTGGTTAATTTTGTATTCAGCTTGTGAGAATTGTATCCATTGATACATTACTGTTTGTCTATGTTGCACAAAGCACATTTAAGTTAAATTTGTATTATAAGCTGATTTGCCTCATATTGACTCACGTGCATGTGTTTTATTGGTAAACTCAAACTTTTCTAGCTACATGATTCACCCAGATGTCAATATGTGCTTAACCTCCTGTCCTTTAAAAGCTGCATTCTCTCATTCTGTTACCAGTACAACGATAGTTGGTTTAGAAAGAGCCAGTAACAGTTCAGATTAATAAATTAAAGCCATGACTGATAAAAAATAAAGGTTATTTATGTGTTACTGTGATGAACCAATAGAACAAAGAGGAAGTTTTAAAAGGGCATACAAGCAGCAAATTATGAAATCAGTTATCTGTACAAACGTTTGGCTGTGCTAGACAATTTAAAATGCTGAGTGGACAATTAAGTTCGGCAACAGCACAAAGGGTACATCCTAGTACTGTAATTCTGTAAAATAAAACAATAGTTAAAAAGAAGTAAAAAGCACAGTTTGCAAACTAATTTACTTTTTAATTATAAATACTTAGACTTCTTAGAAAATCTGGTATAATTTACTATCCTGGTACAAACTTTATTTTATTACGCAAACACCATAACCAACAAGCAGCAAATTAGGAAATCAGATATCTGTACAAACGTTTGGCTGTGCCAGGCAATTTAAAATGCTGAATGGACACTTAAGTTAGGCAACAGCACGTAGGGTACATCCTAATACTGTAATTCTATAAATAAAATAGAAATTAAAGGAATAGTTAAAAAGAATTAAAAAGCACAGTTTGCAAACTAATTTACTTTTTAATTATAAATAATTACAAAGAAAATCTGGTGTAATCTACTATCCTCCTGGTACAAACTTCCTTTTCTTACGCAAACACCAATCACCAACTTATTATGTTAGTGATGGTTGGTGGTGATGCTGTCAATGGATTGGGGTTTTGCAACAGGAAGTGTGCACAGTCTAAAACTATGAGGGCGTGTGAGTAATGGTTCCAGTCAGAAAGAAAAAAGAAATCTCACTGGACTGATATCTACTGGATCTTATTCAGGTGAGGTGCAAAAATCAAGAAACTGCATCATCATCAACATCATATTCATGGCAGATACAGTATTTTAGGATCTTATTATTTAATAAACTGGTTAAGTGACGTATCATTGAGGCTGTTTTCTTGAAAACTAGCAAAGAGATCTGTAAATGAAAAGCATAGTAGGAAGGAGAGAGGTTTGTCGGTAACAACGTTGCTTTTATCTGTGCATTCCTCGTTCGTGGTTTTCTCCTCCTGATCTTTGCATTGCATCACAAATCATTGTCACCATCGACGTCTTTACTATAAAACTGTATCTGTTTTCCTGTTACATTTAATGTCTTTTTCAAACACCAGTGTAGATGTTGTGTACAACAAAAATGAAAAAGCCTCTTACGCTCTGTGATTGATCTAATTGTCAAAATGCGCCTAGTTTACTATCCAAATGCAGACAGCTTCCTTTTTTTCACAACAATTATTGAATTTAACTTTTTAGTGAATCCCAAAAAATGTCAAAATGTTTGTGCTTCTTCATCTTTACTGTCTCTTGGCAGCTTTTGCATATTTCTGAAGACCCATTATGAGTTTCCTTCCTGCTGAAAAACTAGTGCTTGTTCTACATTTAACCATAGGTAAGTTTAAAGGAATCTACTTCTTCTGCATAGAGTTAAATAGTTTTATTATTGGTAACACAGGAGAAAACTTAAATTCCATATTCAGATTAATAGTGCATTTTATAATGGAAAGTGTGAAAGACTAAATGAATTTTATTATATACTGCCTCATACTGTCTGAAATATCCAAGTGTGATCAGGTTGAATATCATAGTAAGCACTTTTTGATATTTCTGCTCTAGTTCTGCTGATCCTACCAACACTTACAGGTTAGTTAGTTATTTACTATAAACCGTTAATAAACTATAAACCTGCGGCAACTAATATTCGCTAATTTTTCAAATCCACTATAAATGTGATGAAATCTCGCTGGTTGGGCCTTCGCGTTGCTCCGTCAATGCCGAAGATGCTGGAGTCGTCTGTTTAGGTAAGACTGAGTTCACTCACTTATCTCCGCCGTTTACTTTGCTTAAAACACTATGCAGCTACATAGGACACTTTAGACCTTTTTTGAAAGAAATACTTCGATGGAGATGAAGGGAAATTGTCCTCGGAATGTGGAGACACAGCCACACGGCTGAGCGTAAAGGCTGGATAGAAAAAAAAAGTTGAGTTTTGTTGCATGCCTATGTTCTGTTATTGACATTTTCTGAACAAAATGTGTCCAGTTTTCTTCTACTACGTTGTGTGTTGGCTTAGCTAACCTGAGCTGCTACTGTGAATGGAAGTGTTTGAGTAAAAGGGTAAAGCTGTACATAAACAAACTTAAACCTTAGAATGTGGAACTGCCCAAGTTCACCAGTTCAAATTGGGAAATGATCAACGAGGCTGAGAATCTGTTAACGCAGCATTTGTCCTGCATCTAGAACTTGTACGTGTCTGCAGAAGAACAAACTGAAATCATTTAGACGGAATCCTAAAATGATTGCCTGGCGCATAATGGACAGATGAAGATCTAACCTGTTGTTGCAAACTACTGTATGTGTGTTTGTAGAAAACTTAAGGGTTGTCAACGGAAGCAATCGGTGTAATGGCAGAGTGGAAGTCTTCCACAATTGGCAATGGAGGCGGGTGTGCAGCAGTGACTGGGGCAAGGAGGAAGCAGAGATACTGTGCAGAGAATTGAACTGCGGTTCTCCTAGCAATGCGACTGCAGCACAGACGTTTGGAGAAGCTCATGACCTGCCTGGAGTCAAGACCAATTGCTTTGGAAACGAGAGCTCCTTTTCACAGTGCACCTTTCAAGAATTCAAGGAAGACTGTATTGATGCTACAGTTTTCTGTACAAGTAAGTGATCCATATGTTTGGACCTTTGCTATGAAACTTTGTTACAGTAACTCGTGACCTGGACCTGTTCTTTTAAACCAAACAGACAGTAAACCAGTCCGTCTAAAGAATGGGACCCATCGATGCTCTGGGCGGGTGGAGGTCTACCACAACGGACAGTGGGGAACTGTTTGTGACGACAGATGGGACATGCAGGATGCAGTGGTTGTTTGTCGACAGATGAATTGCGGGAACCCGGTCGCAGTCAAGGACCAAGCCCACTTTGGCACAGGTCAGGATCAGATGTGGTTGGATGACATTGACTGTATTGGTAATGAAAGTAGCCTGACTGACTGCCCACATGGAGGCCTCGGACAACATGACTGCGACCACTCTGAAGATGCAGGTGTTATATGCTCAGGTAACAAAACACACAACAACATAACAATGATGACTTTGAGAAGTTTTGAATATCACGCTCACCTGCTTTATCTTTATCTTCCAGAAAATGTCAGACTGCTTGATGGACCCAACTTGTGCTCTGGCAGACTGGAGGTCTTCCACAACGATACATGGGGGAGGATCTGTTCAAATAACTGGAGCAGCAAAGAGGCTGCAATGGTGTGTAAAGAACTCAACTGTGGCACTCCCAAAGAAACCCAAGAGAGCTTTGGCGCTGGTAGCAGCGAGCTGGGAAATTATACGAGCACATGCTCTGACAGTGTGAGCTCCATTGCCCAGTGCACACTTCAACAGCACTCAGGAACATGCAACAGTGTTTTTGTGTCGTGTGCAGGTAAAATACTAGTCACCAAAGATGCTAGTCGCATGTTATTGAACAGTTAACTGAACAGTGTGATCCTGTCCTCAGAGCTGAAGCTTGTGAATGGCCCAAACCGCTGCTCCGGCAGGGTGGAGATTCTGCATGACGGCCAGTGGGGAACGGTGTGCCACGATGACTTTGACATGAGAGACGCCCAGGTGGTGTGCAGGACCATGGACTGTGGGTCACCTCAGACCATCAAACACAGAGCGTTCTTCGGTGAAGGTGAAGGAGAGATATGGCTGGATGATGTAAACTGCTCCGGCAATGAGACATCTCTTGTGCACTGCCAACACCGGCCCTTTGGAGAGCGTAACTGTGGCCATGGAGAGGACGTTGGTGTGATATGTTCAGGTATCATCACATCCCTTCACATCAGTGGTGTGCGGTGAGGTTCATGGCTGGTGAGGCACAAATTAATACATGTCATAATACCTTAAAAGACTGTATTTTTAACTATTTAATTCTCAGAATGCATAAGTAATGCATACATTTCGCATTTTACCATCATTCCTAGTTCATCTAAAGGAACTTACTTGATCTTTTATAGCAGTATAAGACCTAACTTGTAGCCTCCATGTATTTTTCACAATTCATACTCATTCTAAGGTATAGAGAGGTGTACTGTATATATATATAATTTTGACCTTCAGTGAAGTTTTATGTTGTTTTTAAAACTTACTGCTTTAATCAGTTTTTAAGGTTTGCTCTTTATTAGGAATAGAATACTAGATGCATACAATACAAATTTACTTCTCAAGCAGTTAAACTGTTTTACTTAGTGTCACTCAGTAAGTCTTTTTAAAAAATTGAAACCCATCGTGGGGACACCCTGTATTAAAGGGTGGGAACAACGCCCCTTTCTGGATGAGGTGCAGACCTGTCCAGCCTCCCCTCATGAGTTTTTGTCTTTGATTTAGCGCTATTAGTAAAAGTAATTATGTCACAATAACATCAATAAACACATTAGGCAGGATGTACAAAGTCGTTGTACAAAGTGTAAAATAAATCCGTCTGAAGGCTGCAAACATTATACTGGGCACAAAATGTGAAACAGAAACGGTTTACGCCTGTATCAGTCCATTTACTGACAGTTTCAGCATCAGGCCTGAGGCTCCCCTTGCTGGTGCCTCACTTCCAGTTTTCTCACCATATTAGATCTGGAAATGCGCAGATTTAACAATTTTTACTCTGGAAAATGTTCAGATAATTGAAATTATAGGAAAAAATGTATAACAAAGATCAATGGAAAGAAATAAATCCCCTGCCTACCCTGACCGCATGTTACTGCTTCACATCATATCAGTAATAGAACCCCACTTTGGTTTTCTTCAGCTGCTGATTCTGTCTGCTTTGCTTCCAGATTCCATTCGAATGCTTAATGGCACTGACCATTGCTCGGGCCGGGTGGAGGTCCACTACAATGGTCACTGGTCACCAGCGTATAACTTCAACTGGGGAATGAACGAAGCCCGAGTGGTGTGTCGAGAAATTAACTGTGGCGATCCTGTTCAGGCCGCAGGCTTGTTTGGTGAGAGTGGAGATTTGAGGGGGTATAAAATTAGCTGCAGTGGAGCGGAGAGGTTGCTGACACAGTGCACACTCAGAGACTACAACAGAACCAGCAGTGACCAAATTCAAGATGCAACAGTCCAATGTTCAGGTTTGACTTTACTCAGCATTCAGGTCAATAAAAGGAAACAGATATAGACATATGCAGATGATGGACTTCTGTCTTCTATGATTTCCAGGCAATGTGAAATTATCCAATGGGCCGACTCGCTGTGCTGGAACAGTGGAGCTGTACGACAAAGGCCAGTGGGGCACTTTGTGCTCTGATACCTGGGATATGAAAGATGCAGAAGTGGTGTGCAGGCAGCTGGACTGTGGAAAAGCTCATAAAATTAGTACCAACTATATGTCTGGGCAAACCGGACAATTTGAATGTAATGGACAAGAGGTTGCGTTGTCACAGTGCCCACAAAGATCTTTACAAGACAGAGACAGAACTTGCAATATAACTTCAGCTGCCAGTGTTGTCTGCACAGGTAGGACATTACGATGTCTGTGAATTGAGCCTTTAAGGTTTTCAACCCAAAGCCGGACGTCATTTCATGACACAGTCAGTTTACTTGTCTTGCAGAAAATCTGGAGTTGCGGCTGGTTAATGATGAGAATGAGTGCTCTGGCAGAGTAGAGGTCCGACATGGTGCGGACTGGAAAACTGTGTGTGACACAGACTGGACCATGAAGAAGGCTGAGGTTGTGTGTGAGCTGCTGGAGTGTGGCCACGCCGTTAATGCAACCGGTGCTGCTGCATTCGGCCAAGGCAGCGGGTCAGTGGTGGACACCAAGGATTCCTGTTTTGACAATGTGACGGCTCTGCAGCAATGCTCGGTCAAAGGTTTCACAGCGGGAACATGTGGGCATGAACACGACGCTGGTGTTCTCTGTTCTGGTGAGTATGCACAGATGATATCCTCTGGGTGGATGCCAATTCTGAAAATTGTATGTGTTTCTCATGCAGCACAGCTCCGTTTGATAAGCACTTTCAGCCAATGCGCCGGCAGAGTGGAGATCCTCCATAAAGGCCAGTGGGGGACTGTGTGTGATGATGAGTGGGAGATGAGCAACGCCTACGTGGTGTGCAAGCAGCTCGGCTGTGGCAATGCAGTGTTTGCTCCCAAGTCTGCTTACTTTGGTGAAGGCACTGGACCGATATGGCTCGACGACGTGGAATGTTCGGGTCAAGAGGCCACTCTCATGCACTGCAAGCATCACGGGTTTGGAGCAAATAACTGTGGGCACAGTGAAGATGCTGGTGTCATCTGTTTAGGTAAGAGAATTGATCTGATTGTATGGTTGAACTCTGGGCTTTTAAGATATTGACACAACAATTCAAACCAATCTCCATCTATTCCAGGTTCTCTAGACAAGCCCCAGATCACCTTGAGTCCTGGTCCGGAGGTGAACTGGGGCAACAAAGTTGAAATCACCTGCACTATAGGAAAAGAGCACTTAGGTGGAACATTTGTCCTGAGAAAGACACAAGAATCCACCAAATTGGAGATGTTCTCTGAACATGAAGCTGCTACCTTCATCTTTTCTAAAGTGAACTTCAACCACACAGGATCGTACTTCTGTGAATATCACAAGAAACTGCCAAATGAAGTCACTCAATCAATCCCCTACCCTGAGGGAAACATTGTTAATCTTTCTGTCACAGGTTGGTCCAGCTGAACTTCTACTGCAACCAGGTCTTATCGTTTTCATAACATTCTGCATTTATTGTGCAGTGAAACTGGAGAAGCCCAGCATCTCCCTGACGTCTCCTCAGGCCATGATGATCTACAGCCCAGACAAGATATCTGTCACCCAGGGAAGCAGCTTCTCCATCACCTGCTGGACTCATTCCACATATGGGAAAGGCGTTTTCCACCTGATGAGGTCTGACAAGCAAATGAGTGAAACTCAGCCGGCGTTCACTCACTTAATTTTCAGTGAGGCCAACTTTGACTTTCCGAAGATAGGCTATAAACACCAAGGAGAGTACACCTGTGTCTACAATGTTAACATCTCCTCATCGCCATTCTGCTCTGCTCCTTCCAAGACTCTCCAAGTCACTGTACAGGGTAGGAGCCATTTTTGCTCATAGCTTCTTTTCTTCTGTCGACTCTACTTCATGATCTTTTAACCTATTCTGCAGCCCCGTCATCCTCAACTGTCGGAGGAGTTGTCGGAGGTGTTGTGGTCCTGCTGGTAGTGCTGGTTATAGGATACCTGGTCTGGAGAAATAGATGGTGTGTTGCTGGTAGGTGGCATATTGACACTCCTGCATTTTGTCCATACTTCACTAAGGTAAATCAAAGGGATACTTTGCTCTTTTTTCAGGTACAACAATTCAGTTTCGAAACAGGCTCGCAGCAGCAATCAAGCCAAGCGATGGACGGTAGGGGAACAGGATAAGGAGGTTAATGTTTGCATGGTCATTATGTCAGACGTCACATAGTGATTGCAATTGTCTCATCTTCCATGTTGTAAACAGTCGCAATACAGAATCTAACAATCAAGATACGAGCAACACGGATGAGAGCACCCCCGAAGACGTGGCTGGGAAAGTGTGCTATGAGCTCGAACCACTTGTTTGTACAGGGCATAAATGAAACACGACCCAAAGAAAAATACTGACTGTTTCATGCATTGTGTAAAGTATATTTCTAAATAGTTAAACAGTGCTTTTCTTTCTGAAAAAAATAAGGAAATTTCTAAGTCACCCAAAACTTTTGAATGGTAGTGTATGTCTCCTTCCTTGAGATTGAGAATGGCACGTGTGGACATGAATGTAAATAAAACTGCCAATCGTTTTACTTTTGCATGACTTCCCCTGGTAAAACGTGTTCTGATCTCCCACTGACTGAACACGTCTAGTCCCACATTGGAAAATGGCGGCTCTACATGCAAACGTTCCATGGGCAGATCAGCAATACTGTATGTTGCTGCACCATTTTTTCTCACAGCTTTTTGCATTTGACACATTTGTAAATGTAGCTGGTGATGAGACGTTTCCCCCCAACTATCCACAGGCCCTTTGCATGAATCGCACCCTCAGTAAAATGTCTGCCTTAATGTTTCACTGATTCATGATGGTGACAGACAAGCAAAGTTGCAATGTGATGATGACTAGGGTAATTATAACTGGATGGACCTCAAAGCTTTCAAGCTGTGCCTGGTCAATCCGACCACCTATTCTCAAAACACCTCCATGACAGGTTGCAGCTTAAGTAAAGGACTGTTCTTAGGTACCTCTTTGTTTGACGTAAAACATTTCAACTCTTTGAGTGGCTTTCTTGCTGTACACACTTGATTTTGACAAATTCTGCATTGTTGATGTCAGCAGCTAATAACCAATCCTTACACATATGCCAGCCACAACAGCTACCCATGTTTGATGAGTGTAAAAATTACTGTGCAACATGACACAGATGAGCTCCTCCTTTGGTGAGTGCCACATTGAGAAACGTTCAAACCTCCTTGAACCTAACGTGCTGTCAAACCTTTGTGTGATGAGAGTGGTTGTCTGTGAGCAAATGTCATTGTCAGAATGTGGATCCACTAGGTCATACTGTATGTCATCTCTCTCACTGCGGCGTCCTGCGCAGAACATCAATAGCTTCTTCTTCAGATGCAAATGAGCGCAAGGCGTCATGAACATAAAAATCTTACTCCACAAATTATCTTACATTACTGCCATAATTTTGTTTCTGATGCCTTGCTGCCAAAGATAGCTCCTGCAGGGTTACCAAAAACATGCACTCACATTCGATTATCCACAACTTAATTTTTTATGTCATTATCACAATACTACAGGAACCTTAAAAAGTCCCTGCAGTCCTCCTGAGTCCTGAGGCAACCACACCTGCCTTTTTTTCCTGGTGGTGCGGAGAAGACATTAAGCTCCTTCTTATTTTAAAGAGCTCATAGACCTCATACTGTACCTTCTTATCTTAAAGACCTCATAGTTCCTTATGCTCCTAACAGAACAGAACAGAGCATTGGCCTACTTGTGGTTCGTAGAGTCTTTAACTGTAGAACGGGAGGCAGAGCTTTTAGCTACCAAGCTCATCTCCTGTGGAACCAACTCCCTGGTTCAGGTCGCTGGCAATGATTGTTAGTCACAGGAACCATCTCGTGGTTAAGCTTCAATAGACATAGACTGCTGGGGGAATTTATACACTGAGCTCCTCTGTTTCATTCTACCTCTTTTGTCCAATAACCTCCCATCATTGTTCTAACCTTTTCTCTTTCTCTCCAGTAGTTATGCTTCTCCCCCGCTTTCTCTTTGCTTTGTGTCTGTGATGGGCGGAACCAACCATCCTGCCTGTGCTCTGTTGTTACTTGTTGTTGTTGCCATGCTTTTTACTCTCTCTCTATCCCCTCACCCCAACCGATCAAGGCAGATGGCCGCCCACATCTAGCCTGGTTTTGTCTGCCAATGTCTGGTGCACCTTTGCACCTTCTGCACCTTCTGAGCCTGACATGGCGGTCCCTGTCCAGCACTCTGATCCTCATTTGGTAGTTGCCTTGCACCTGGGGGCTACTGTTCCTGTGTCCTCTGCTCTAGTGTCAACTGGTGTCCTCCCCGGGGCTCCTGTTGGCTGCACCTCTGCTGGTCAGCTCCCCTCTCAACTCCATTTCCTGCAGAGGTTTCCCCCGGGGCTCCTGAAAGTTACTCTGCCTCTGCGCGGCCTGACTCACTGGTTCCTGCGTCGCACTGCCGTCTACACCCAGTTGCCTTTCACCAGTTCCTGGTCCTGCTTTCAGCCCTGCTCTCCTGTCCCAGGCCTGCGCTCGGCTGTCGACCTGCGGCTGAGCTCTCCTGTTTTCGCTTCTGGTGGCCAAAGTGACTTCCACTGGTCACCCTACTCTCTGCTGCTGGACTGGGGGCCCCGCCTTCGGCTGCAACGGTGGCGCTGACTCCTTTGTCTCTGGCCGCCTCGAGCCCCCAGCCTCCTGGATTGTCCTCATCTGCCTTGTGTTTTGTTCTTGTAATCTTAATCTGGTTATGTTTTTTGTGTTTTGCCCTCCTCCAGTCCTTCCTACGTCCACCCTGTGTGGTTTCCTTTGGGCGCCTGGGAATTTGCCCTAAAGGGGGGGCTCTGTCATAAATCTGTAGTCTCGACCATTGTTTCATGCCACTTCCTGTTTTATTTTGTTGCTACTTCCTGTTTTGTCTCATTTAGTTGCTGCTTGACATCTCAGGTCAAATGATTCACCAGCTGAAATCAATCAGTCATTCATTCTGCTATACTCTCTCTATTAGTCACCTTCTTCTCTGCCAGATTGTTGCGTGTTGTCACCACTTTCCAGCGTCTCGTTTTACCTGGCAGTGCATGACCCAGTATCTGTTCCTGTTGTTTGACTCTGTTTGTGTCTAGTCCCCGTCAGTACCTCTGCCTGTGCTGGAATAACTCGTTTTCAGTGACATGAGGTCAGGTTAGGCAGAGGAGGCGGGGCCTCATCTTCACATTTTGTCTCCAGTATAATGTTTGCAGACTTCAGAAGGATTAATTCCACACCATGACCTTGTACAACCTGCCAAATGTGTTTATTGATGTTTTTGTTACATAATTACTTTTCTGATTGCGCTAAAACCGACAGAAAAAACTCGAAGGAAGGCTGAATAGGTCTGCACCTCATCCAGAAGGGGGCACTGCTACCACCCTTCCCCACAAATGGGTTTCAATTTCAGTTTAATGAATGATACTAAGTAAAAGTGCTTGAGCAGTAAATTTGAACCTTGAGTGAAGTATTCTGTTATCCTAATGAAGAGCAAACCTATAAAACGGATTAAAGCAGTATCTCAAGTTTTGAAAACAACATCAACAACTTCACTGAGGGTAAAAATTGAACATTTACACCTCTTGATACTTTAGGATGAGTATGAATTGTGAAAAATACTGAACATGGAGGCTACAGGTTAGGTCTTACTGCTCTAAAAGATATAATCCTTCAAGACCAAATATGTTCCTTTAGGTGAGATAGGAATGATGATAAATGTGAAATGTGGCCAGTATTAATATGCATTCTGACAATGAGGAGTGTGAAAATTAAGAGTGAAAAATACACACAGTTTTAAGGTATTATGATAGTAAAATCTGACTCCAGGAGCCCCTAGGAGCGTTGCTTTGGAAACAAGAGCTCCTTTCCATCACCCAGTGCACACTTCAACAGCACTCAGGAACATGCAACAGTGTTTTTGTGTCGTGTGCAGGTAAAAGACTAGTTGCTAAAGATACTAGTTGCATGTTACTGAACACTTAACTGAACAGTGTGATTCTGACCTCAGAGCTGAGGCTTGTGAACGGCACTCGCCCATAGCCAGCTGGGATAGGCTCCAGCCCCCCTGCAACCCCATGTACGGGATTAAGCTGTAGAAGATGGATGGATGGATGTACTTGACATACTATGAAAGACCCTCAAATGAAACTTAAGCATGGTTCCACTTTTCAATTAGAGCTGTCTAAGCGTTATTGTGCAATAGTGCCTGTGTCTTGCGTCCTGTACTGCAGTGGTTTAATGTCTGACAATATTTTCACGGCTCAATCTAAAGGAGTAGCTTATAAAAACGAAATAAAATGACAAGATCTGCATTAAAAACTGTTGTGTTTTCTCTATAGTAATAATAATGAACCTAAATCCACTGTGTAATCATGTGCAACTTTATTAGCGGTGTCCTCCGAACGCCACACCAACAACAAAACATCACATGAGCAACATCGTTTCTACCCCAACACAATGCACACACTAGTCGCTATGATAATGTTTCAACATACCTTCAAAATAAGACACAAAAACAAAGTGCATGAAAATGTTCGCTTATCACAGCAGCACTGAATCAGTGGGAGCCCTGAGCTTGTTTTCCCACCTTGGAGTTATGGGAGACAATGATACCCTAAGTGTGCTACTTAAGTCCAGTCTACTCCGTAATTTGGTTTTGGTTGCCGTCACTGCAGAAAACCCAGTTTCACACAGATACAATGTCGTAAATGGCAACAGGGTTTTCAGTGCTGCGATCTCGGGGTATTCTGCCATTACTTTCATCTAGAACAACGGCAGAGTTGATGTCTCGAACAGATGGGTTGCGGATCCATTCCTTGGCAGTTCTTGGATGTTCTGTGGTTGGGAAGTAGCGCTCAAACTCAGGCAGGCTCATTCTCATGTAAAATCCCCGCCAGTGTATGAAACATGCCAAATGCACCTCTGCTCACACGCCGTCCCCACAAATCCAGTTTGGCTTTGGATGCGGCTACTTTATCTGCTAACTTGAAGACAGTTGTCATTATTCCTTGAAGTGACAAGTTCCGTTCCATGAGCAGGTTGAATATGACGCACAAGTAAGCCAGTTTTGCGATCCATTACTCATCAGTGAAGTGTGGCGCCAGCGGAAACTCTTTTTCAGAGAGAAATCTCTGCAGCGGCTCTGGCCAGCGATCTCCCTCGGGATAACCATCTTATCTCTGTGTATAAAAAGAGGCGTTTGTGGCCCGCATCCATCTCTTCACAAAGCTGTTTAAACAGGCGTTGATGACTTTAACCACATCATTCAGTACGCCGAGCAGATCCGAGCAGGTAAACCAGACAGCCGTCCAGTCATGGCAGCAGCTCCTTTCGTGCATATGCCGACACAAAAGGACCATTTTAGTTTTCCTGACATATAATCATTCAGCGACTTGAATAGTTCTGCAGCTGTAGTTTTAGTTGGCAACGATAGTGCACACAACATATCTTTGTGTGTATTCTCCTGATGAAGATATAGCACATAAACAAGAAGTAGTGCATTGATGTCAATACCTGTTGACTCGTCAACCTGGAGGCCATACCGCGGTGAATTATTAATTCTCTCCAACAGCTGTGTCTCAATGTCCTCTGCTTTTTCTTTAATGCGCCAAGTGACGGTGCTCGCCGAAAGAGGCACCTTTGCAATTTTTTTAACAGCAGCCTCTACGTAACCCTGCAATATCACCTGTCACTAATACTTTTAAAGGTGCCGACACACATTGACATTTACCTGCCCCACTTGGTTGGACAGTCTGACTAAATAACCTCTGTGCTGCGTCTCTCTGCTTTTAGCTCTGTTGTGATTTATTTTGTATTCAGCTTGTGATAATTGTATCCAGTGATACATTACTGTTTGTCTATGTTGCACAATATACATTATTTTAATATATGTTATAAGCTGATTTTGCTCATATTGACTTACGTGCATGTGTTTTATTGGTAAACTCAAACTTTTCTAACTACATGATTCACCCAGACGTCAATATGTGCTTAACCTCCTATCCTTTAAAAGCTGCGTTCTCTCATTCTGTTACCAGTAAAACGATACTTGGTTTAGAAAGAGCCAGTAACAGTTCAGATTAATAAATAAAAGCCATGACTGATAAAAAATAAACTCGGTTATACTGTGATGAACCAATAGAAGAAAAACAAAGAGGAAGTTTTACAAAGGGGTTACATGCAGCAAATTAGGAAATCAGATATCTGTACAAACAGTTGGCTGTGCTAGGCAATTTAAAATGCTGAGTGGACAATTAAGTTAGGTAACAGCACATAGGGTACATCCTCATACTTTAATTCTATAAATTAAAGGAATTGTTAAAAAGAAGTAAAAAGCACACTTTGCAAACTAATTTACTTTTTAATTCTAAATAATTACACAAAAAGAAAATCTGGTATAATTACTATCCTGGTACAAACTTTCTTTTATTACGCAAACACCATAACCAACTTATTATGTTGGTGATGGTTGTTGGTGATGCTGTCAAGGGATTGGGGTTTTGCAACAGGAAGTGTGGATCAGTCTATAACTATGAAGGTGTGTGAGTAATGGTTCCAGTCAGAAAGAAAAAAGAAATCTAACTGGACTGATATCTACTGGATCTTATTCAGGTGAGGTGCAAAATCAAGAAACTGCATCATCATCATATTCATGATGATATAGGATCTTAATATTTAATAAACTGGTTAAGTGACATCATTGAGGCTATTTTCTTGAAAACTAGCAGAGTTTTGTAAATGAAAAGCAAAATAGGAAGGAGGGAGGTTTGTCGGTAACAACGTTGCTTTTATCTCTGCATTCCTCGTTTGTGTTTTTCTCCTCCTGATCTTTGCATTGTTCACAAATCACTGTCACCATCGACGTCTTTACTATAAAACTGTATCTGTTTTCCTGTTACATTTATTGTCTTTTTCAAACACCAGTGTAGATGTTGTGTACAACAAAAATGAAAAAGCCTCTTACGCTCTGTGATTGATGTAAATGTCAAAATGCGTCCAGTTTACAGATTTCCATTTTGCAGTTTCCAAATGCAGACAGCTTCCTTTTTTCACAACAATTTTTGAATTTAACTTTTCAGTGAATCCAAAAAAATGTCAAAATGTTTGTGATTCTTTATCTTTACTGTCTCTTGGCAGCTTTTGCATATTTCTGAAGACCCATTATGAGTTTCCTTCCTGCTGAAAAACTAGTGCTTGTTCTACATTTAACCATAGGTAAGTTTGAAGGAATCTACTTCTTCTGCATAGAGTTAAATAGATTTATTATTGGTAACACAGGAGAAAGCTTTAATTCCATATTCAGATTAATAGTGCATTTTATAATGGAAAGTGTGAAAGACTTTTACTATATATAATTTTACTATATACTGCCTCATACTGTCTGAAATATCCAAGTGTGGTCAGGTTGAATAATATAGTAAGCACTTTTTGATATTTCTGCTCTAGTTCTGCTGATACTACCAACACTTACAGTACAGGTTGGTAAGTTCTTTACTATAAACTGTTTTGATATAAATAAATACCACAGTGCGGCAACTAATATCCGCTAACTTTTAAAATCCACTATCAATGTGATAAAATCTCGCTGGTTGGGCCTTCGCGTTGCTCCGTCAATGCTGAAGATGCTGGAGTCGTCTGTTCAGGTAAGACTGAGTTCACTCACTTATCTCCGCCGTTTACTTTGCTTAAAACACTATGCAGCTACGTAGAACATTTTACACCTTTTTTGAAATAAAAAATTGATGGAGATGAAGGGAAGTTGTCCTCGAAATGTGGAGACACAGCCACACGGCTGAGCGTAAAGGCTGGATAGAAGAAAAAAGTAGATTTTTGTTGCATGCATATGTTCTATTGCCATTTTCTGAACAAAACGTGTCCAGCTTTCTTCTACTACTACTGTGTGTTGGTTTAACTAACCTGAGCTGCTACTGTGAATGGAAGTGTTTGAGTAAAAGGGTAAAGCTGTACATAAACAAACTTAAACCTTAGAATGTGGAACTGCCCAAGTTCACTAGTTCACAGAAATTGGGAAATCTGTTAACGCAGCATTTGTCCTGCATCTAGAACTTGTACGTGTCTGCAGAAGAACAAACTGAAATCTTTTAGACGGAATCCTAAATTGATTGCCTGGCACATAATGGAGAGATGAAGTTCTAACCTGCTGTTGCAAACTACTGTACGTGTGTTTGAAGAAATCTTAAGGGTTGTCAAGTTTGGAGAAGCTCATGACCTGCCTGGAGTCAAGACCAATTGCTTTGGAAATGAGAGGTCCTTTTCACAATATAAGTATACACTATAAGACTGTATTGATGCTAAAGTTTTCTGTACAAGTAAGTGATCCATGTGTTTGGACCTTTGCTATGAAACTTTGTTACAGTAACTTGTGACCTGGACCTGTTCTTTTAAACCAAACAGACAGTAAACTGGTCCGTCTAAAGAACGGGACCCATCGATGCTCTGGGTGGGTGGAAGTCTACCACAACGGACAGCGGGGAACTGTTTGTGACCACAAATGGGGGATGCAGGAAGCAGCTGTCGTTTGTCGACAGATGAATTGTGGGAACCCGGTCGCAGTCAAGTACAAAGCCCACCTCGGCAGAGGTCAGGATCAGATGTGGCTGGATGACATCTATTGTATTGGTAATGAGAAGAGCCTGACTGACTGCCCACATACAGTAGTGTACAGTACAGTCAAGGGGATCTGTAAATAAACAACGTTTATTGTACAAGCTTAGTCAGGCAATCCAGGTCATACACATCAGGTCTCAAGTCTTCAGGCACAAAAGGAGCAGGCAAGTTCTGATCCAGGAAACATGCAGGGGTTCGGTACACAGGTTAGCTCGGCAGGGGTACAGACTAGGGCTAGGCAAATCTTGAGGTCAGACAGTCAGAATGTTACCGCATGGTCCAGGCGAAGGTACAGGCGAGGGACAGGCAGGAATCTGCGGTCAATAACGGACGTGATCAGGAAACAAGATAGCAATACTAGGAACGCTGGAATGTGGTACTGAGACTCGACAATCTGGCAAGGTGCTGGGGTGAGAGATGGTGCTTAAATACTGGGTGACTGATTACTGATGATGGACAGGTGTGTACAATGAAGACCGGTAATGACGGCGAAAACAGCTGAGATGAGACATGAACAGGAAGTCCTTCAAAGTAAAAGCAGAACGAGAACCGGATCGTGACACATAGAGGCCTCGGACAACATGACTGTGACCATTTGAAGATGCAGGTGTTATATGCTCAGGTAACAAAATACACAACATTCATAACAATGATGACTTTGAGAAGCTGTGAATATCATGTTCACCTGCTTTATCTTTACCCTCCAGAAAATGTCAGACTGCTTAATGGACCAGACTCTGGCAGACTGGAGGTCTTCCACAACGATAAATGGGGGAAGATCTGTTCAAATAACTGGAGCAGCAAAGAGGCTGCAATGGTGTGTAAAGAACTCAACTGTGGCACTCCCAAAAGAACCCAAGAGAACTTTGGCGCTGGTAGCAGCGAGCTGGGAACTTATACGAGCACATGCTCCGACAGTGTGAGCTCCATCGCCCAGTGCACACTTCAACAGCACTCAGGAACATGCAACAGTGTTTCTGTGTCATGTGCAGGTAAAAGACTAGTTGCCAAAGATGCTAGTCTCATGTTACTGAACAGTTAACTTAAGTGTGATCCTGTCCTCAGAGCTGAGGCTTGTGAACGGCATTCACCCATAGCCAGCTGGGATAGGCTCCAGCCCCCCCGCAACCCCACGTATAAAGCGGTAGAAGATGGATGGATGGATGGATGTACTTTACATACTATGAAAGACCCTCAGATGAACTTAACCATGGTTCCACTTTTCAATTTGTGCTGTCTCAGCTTTATGGTGCAATAGTGCCTGTGTCTTGCTTCCTGTACTGTGTGTTTGCTCAGTCCAAACAAGCTTCTGTTCGTTCAACATGGAACAAAGCCACCACTGGCTCTGACAACATTCCCAATTTGTTTACTTGTGTCCTCATTAATTATCAAAACTATGATGTTTTTTTATGAATTTGTGTCAGTGCATACTTGGTTGGACAACCTGACTAAATAACCTCTGTGCCGTGTCTCTGATTTACTGTGGTTTACTTTGTATTCAGCTTGTGAGAATTGTATCCATTGACACATTAATGTTTGTCTATGTTGCACACAGCATATTAGAGTTAAATTTGTATTATAAGCTGATTTGCCTCATATTGACTCGTGCATGTGTTTTATTGGTAAACTCAAATTTTTCTAGCTACATGTTCATTTGTTTTTCTTAGTATCTTTGAAATAGATCCTGTCAGTTTAGGACCGAGTTTAGAATCACCGTAGACTCAGATCAGTGGTACCACCTTCAACATCGGGGACTAATTCATATCTTTCCATGGCTGATAAAAAATAAAGTTGGTTGTTTATGTGTTACTGTGATGAACCAATAGAACAAAGAGGAAGTTTTACAAAGGGGATACAAGCAGCAAATTAGGAAATCAGATATCTGTACAAACGTTTGGCTGTGCCAGGCAATTTAAAATGCTGAATGGACACTTAAGTTAGGCAACAGCAAGTAGGGTACATCCTCATACTGTAATTCTATAAATAAAATAGAAATTAAAGGAATAGTTAAAAAGAATTAAAAAGCACAGTTTGCAAACTAAATTACTTTTTAATTATAAATATTTACAAAGTAAATCTGGTGTAATCTACTATCCTCCTGGTACAAACTTCCTTTTCTTACGCAAACACCAATCACCAACTTATTATGTTGGTGATGGTTGTTTGTGATGCTGTCAATAGATTGGGGTTTTGCAAGAGGAAGTGTGGATCAGTCTATAACTATGAAGGTGTGTGAGTAATGGTTCCAGTCAGAAAGAAAGAAGAAATCTCACTGGACTGATATCTACTGGATCTTATTCAGGTGAGGTGAAATATTATGCAATTATTGCAATTATTTAATATAGTAATATTTAATAAACTGGTTAAGTGACATATCATTGAGGCTGTTTTCTTGAAAACTAGCAAAGAGATCTGTAAATGAAAAGCAGAATAGGAAGGAGGGAGGTTTGTCGGTAAAAACGTTGCTTTTTTCTGTGCATTCCTCGTTCTTTATTTTCTACTGCTGATCTTTGCATTGTTCACAAATCACTGTCACCATCGACATCTTTACTATAAAATTGTACCTATTTTCCTGTTACATTTAATGTCTTTTTCAAACACCAGTGTAGATGTTGTGTACAACAAAAATGAAAAAGCCTCTTACGCTCTGTGATTGATCTAAATCTCAAAATGCGTCCAGTTTGCAGTCCAAATGCAGACAGCTTCCTTTTTTTACAACAATTATTGAATTTAACTTTTTAGTGTATCCCAAAAAAGTCAAAATGTTTGTGCTTCTTCATCCTTACTGTCTCTTGGCAGCTTTTGGATGTTTCTGAAGACCCATT
Organism: Betta splendens; assembly: GCF_900634795.4. Lineage (NCBI taxonomy): Eukaryota > Metazoa > Chordata > Actinopteri > Anabantiformes > Osphronemidae > Betta > Betta splendens. Next base: position 7,979,209 of record NC_040901.2, on the reverse strand, counting down.
ATGAGTTTCCTTCCTGCTGAAAAACTAGTGCTTGTTCTATATTTAACCATAGGTAAGTTTAAAGGAATTTACTTTTTCTGCATAGAGTTAAATAGATTTATTATTGGTAACACAGGAGAAAACTCCATATTCAGATTCATAGTGAATTTTATAATTGAAAATGTGAGAAAGACTAAATGAATTTTTTTATATACTGCCTCATATGTCTGAAATATTCAAGTGTGGTCATGTTGAATAATATAGTAAGCACTTTTTGATATTTCTGCTCTAGTTCTGCTGATCCTATCAACACTTACAGGTTGGCAAGTTCTTTATTATAAACTGTTTTGATAATAATAAATACCACAGTGCGGCAACTAATATCCGCTAACTTTTCAAATCCACTATCAATGTGATAAAATCTCGCTGGTTGGGCCTTCGCGTTGCTCCGTCAATGCTGAAGATGCTGGAGTCGTCTGTTCAGGTAAGACTGAGTTTACTCACTTATCGCCGCCGTTTACTTTGCTTAAAACACTATGCAGCTACGTAGCACACTTTACACCTTTTTTGAAAGAAAAAATTGATGGAGATGAAGGGAAATTGTCCTCGGAATGTGGAGACACAGCCACACGGCTGAGCGTAAAGGCTGGATAGAAGAAAAAAGTTGATTTTTGTTGCATGCATATGTTCTGCTATTGCCATTTTGTGAGCAAAACGTGTCCAGCTTTCTTCTACTACGTTGTGTGTTGGTTTAACTGACCTGAGCTGCTACATGAATGGAAGTGTTTGAGTAAAAGGGTAAAGCTGTACATAAACAAACTTAAACCTTAGAATGTGGAACTGCCCAAGTTCACTAGTTCACAGAAATTGGGAAATCTGTTAACGCAGCATTTGTCCTGCATCTAGAACCTATACGTGTCTGCAGAAGAACAAACTGAAATCATTTAGACAGAATCTTAAAATGATTGCCTGGGGCATAATGGATAGATGAAGTTCTAACCTCTTGTTGCAAACTATTGTACAGATAGAGCGGCAAATTTCCACTGCCTCATTCCTGCTGGATTTCACGCTGATCTCTTCATGACATTAGCATGACATAGGCACCATTCCACCAAGCCCCCCTACACCAGTCATGACCCCCCACTGTGATGTACCTAACGCGTAGCTGCCTTGGTAACGTCCCCTAAATCTTTCTTAAGAAATGACCTGCAATTGCACATTCATGCACCAGGTGGAGCAGTGACATGTGACTGGAAGTGCATGAGGTTTGTGTACTATATATACACACTCTATTCTCACCCTCCGCGGGTGGTCTCATCCACTTTCCAAGCTCGGGTCCTCTACCAGAGGCCAGGGAGCTTGAGGGTTCTGCGCAGTATCCTTGCTGTTCCTAGGACTGCACTTTTCTGGACTGAGATTTCAGATGTTTTTCCAGGGATCTGTCGTAGCCACTCCTCCAGTTTGGGGGTCACAGCCCCTAGTGCTCCGATCACCACAGGCACCACTGTGGCCTTCACCTTCCAAGCCTTCTCCAGTTCTTCTCTGAGCCCTTGGTATTTCTCTAGTTTCTCATGTTCCTTTTTCCTGATATTGCCATCGCTTGGTATTGCCACATCCACCACTACGGCTTTCCTCTGCTCTTTATCCACCACCACAATGTCTGGTTGGTTCGCCATTACCATTCTGTCAGTCTGGATCTGGAAGTCCCACAGGATCTTGGCTCGCTCGTTCTCTACCACCTTGGGAGGTGTTTCCCACTTTGACCTTGGGGTTTCCAGTCCATACTCCGCGCAGATGTTCCTGTATACTATGCCAGCCACTTGGTTATGGCGTTCCATGTATGCTTTGCCTGCCAGCATCTTACACCCTGCAGTTATGTGCTGGACCGTCTCTGGGGCCTCTTTGCACAGTCTACACCTTGGGTCTTGTCTGGTGTGGTAGATCTGGGCCTCTATGGCTCTGGTGCTCAGGGCCTGCTCCTGTGCAGCCAGGATGAGTGCCTCTGTGCTGTCCTTCAGCCCAGCCCTTTCAAGCCATTGGTAGGATTTGTTGAGATCAGCCACTTCAGTTATGTTCCGGTGGTACATCCCGTGCAAGGGCTTGTCCTCCCATGATGGTCCCTCTTCCAGCATCTCATCCTCTGTTCTCCACTGCCTGAGACATTCACTCAGCACATCATCTGTCGGGGCCTTATCCTTGATGTACTTATGGATCTTGGATGTTTCATCCTGGATAGTGGCTCTCACGCTCACTAGTCCTCGGCCTCCTTCCTTGCGGCTAGCGTACAGTCTCAGGGTGCTGGATTTGGGGTGGAACCCTCCATGCATGGTGAGGAGCTTTCGTGTCTTAACATCTGTGGTCTGTATCTCTTCCTTTGGCCACCTTATTATTCCTGCAGGGTATCTGATCACTGGCAGAGCGTAGCTGTTTATTGCCCGGGATTTGTTCTTGCCATTGAGCTGGCTTCTTAGGACTTGCCTTACTCGTTGGAGGTATTTGGCTGTTGCCGCATTCCTTGTTGCCTGTTCAAAGTTGCCGTTTGCCTGTGGTATTCCAAGGTACTTGTAATTGTCCTCAATGTCTGCTATTGTTCCTTCTGGGAGTGAGACCCCTTCTGTGTGGATTACCTTGCCTCTCTTTGTCACCATCCTCCCACATTTCTCGAGTCTGAATGACATCCCGATGTCCGAGCTGTAGATCCTGGTGGTGTGGATCAGCGAGTCGATGTCTCGCTCACTCTTGGCGTACAGCTTGATGTCATCCATGTAGAGGAGGTGACTTATGGTGGCCTCCGTTCCGGAGTCGGTATCCATAGCCAGTCTTGTTTATTATTTGGCTGAGGGGGTTCAGACCTATGCAGAACAGCAGTGGGGACAGTGCATCTCCTTGGTATATGCCACATTTGATGGATACTTGGGCAAGTGGCTTCCCATTGGCTTCAAGGGTGGTTCTCCACAACCTCATCGAGTTTGCAATGAAGGCCCTTAGAGTTTTGTTGATGTTGTACAGCTCCAAGCATTCAGTGATCCATGTGTGTGGCATTGAGTCATAGGCTTTCTTGTAGTCGATCCAGGCTGTGCACAGGTTGGTGTGTCACATTCTGCAGTCTTGGGCGACTGTTCTGTCTACCAGGAGTTGGTGTTTGGCTCCTCTGGTATCCTTACCAATGCCCTTCTGTGCTTCGCTCATGTATTGACTCATGTGCCCACTTATCTTAGTGGCGATGATGCCTGACATGAGCTTCCATGTTGTGGAGAGGCAGGTTATTGGCCGGTAGTTGGATGGCACTGCACCCTTTTTTGAGGGATCCTTCATTATCAGGATCGTTCGCCCTTCGGTTAGCCATTCAGGGTGAGTCCCATCCCTTAGCAGCTGGTTCATTTGTGCTGCCAGGCGCTCATGGATTGCAGTGAGCTTCTTTAGCCAGTAGGCGTGGATCATGTCAGGGCCAGGTGCTGTCCAGTTTTCCCTCCCCTCTGACCTGAGTCCTGGATCGTCCTGGCTCCCCCTTGCCGTAGCATTTGTGTTGTATCTCGTCAATCTCAAGTTGAGATAGCAGTTGCCGTTTGTGGATGTTGGAACACTGAGCCACTAGTTGCTTCGCAGTCAGTCTTTAATGTGGGTTTCTCCGTTCCCATTCACCGCACATTCTTTGCATGTAACCCCTCTGACTAGGGTTACTTGAGTAGTAGCATTCCAACAGAGCCTTGTTCTCGCATCTCAGCCATTTCTTTCTTGTTCCAGTAGCCCACTTCTCGCCAAGGTGCTCTGGTTCCCTAACACCTGACGCAGACTTTGTTAGACCGGGCGACGTCTGAGCCGGTATCTCATGTGGTTCATTGTCTCTCATGATATGAGGTAGGCGGTAGCTTGAAGGGTCTTGCCCAAGGGCCCACACTGGATGCTTATTCGCCCTAACAGGGATTCGAACCGGGAACCCCCTGCATGCAAGTCCTGTGACTTTACCGATTGAGCTATCCAGCTATATATATATATATATATATATATATATATATATATATATATATATATATATATATATATATATATATATATATATATATATATATATATATATATATATATATATATATATATATATATATATATATATATATATATATATCTGGCTATATATCTATTTAAAAAAAAAATATACAGTTTTTTTGTTAAATGTAAAGTAGTTTATAACTGAACTTAAAGTTATTTATGTCTAAGTAAGTAGAAAATGACAGCAGTTTTGAATACAGTGCCCTTTAGTCAAACATTCAGTCGACATCCACATGGATATTTTATTTGTTCTAATTATACTAAGTATTGCTGTAATGCAACACAAATGACAACTGACAAAGACCAAAAGCTTCCTCAGTCTGAGGGAAGTTCCATATTAACCTCCAGTTTGGCTTCACTTCACACTTGCAAAGAACTGGCTCGTTACGTGAACAAAAGACACAAAAGTGAGTAGGTGTGATGACCCTACCCTAAGAAGGACACGAATTGTAAAAGCTTGTTTCTGCTCCAGACCGAAAGAGTTGTCATGACTCAACTTTCACACAACTTAACCTGAGCCATGAAAACCAGATATATTTGTTAACGGCTTAACAAGAAAATTCTTCATGGATCCATAACCTTAAAGGTTCCGCTCAAATCAAGGCTTTGTTAACATAATGCTGTATGAAGGAATTTAGTGTCTGTCCATACAGTAGCTCACCCTCAAAGGACCAACAGCCTAGTGGTTAAGGCACATAATCTTCCAGCTAGAGACTTCTGGTGTAAACTTGCCTCTGGTGTCTGGTGGAGATCTGTGCACCCCATTTTCTGTTGACAAGGCGAGAAGAATCAATCAAGGCAAAGCACATCAGTGCCTCAAGAATGGACAGACATTAGGCCTGGTTGTACGGCAGGAAATCAGCATCAGCATCCACCATATCCAGTAATAAATTGACATCTGAATACATATATGTGTTACCAGAGTTATGCCAGCTGATATTCTTTCAGTTCTGTGTCAATTCAGTCAGCTTTTACTGCCAAATATCACCACAATCGGCTGATTGTGAAGGCTCAATAATTTTCAAGTTAACTCACAGAGTTTTCTTAAAGTAGAAACATTGCCAAAAGTGCAGGAACCTTCAGTCTGAGTGCAGTTACACAATATCCTCCATTTGCAATAGGCTTCCCTTCACACCTGTAAAGAACTGGCTCATCAGTTGAACAAAGGACTGTGAGAAGGTGTGAAGACCACGTCCCTCATGAAGAACATACAATGTAGAAGCTCCTTGAGAAACATTTCCGCTCTAAAAGAATGTAGCTGCAATGAATAACTTTAAGACAACCTGGTTGAGGAAATTGTCAAATTAATTGGATGTTTATAAAGTCTGTAAATAAAACTTGTTCAAAAGAAAGCGTTAAGTTTATGGCTTCAGGGTATAAAAGTTTCTTATATTAAACCACCAACTAACAAAAATGGTTTGTTTAAAAAACTGTGGGTGGGAAATTGTGTGCTTTAACCAATAGGCTCTTTGAAGTGATGGATCTCTTTTTTCTGTCTGAAAAAAGGCTCTCAATTGTTATGTTCACCTAAGCTGCATTAGAAGATTCAAATGTTCTTTTTTTAATTTAAAAGAGCTCCTGAAGCAGACACACTGACACACACACACACAATACATCCAGGTGAATATGGCTAAATATATAAAATGAAAATTTAAGAATTTCATTCGGTACATTTGTAAAGTCCAATTGTAAGGCCCAACCTAATACATCCAGTAACTGATAAACCTCCAGAAGGTAGTTTGGCAGCTGTGGCAGCGTCTGAAATATCCAAGTGTGGTTAGCATGAATAACATAATAAACACTGATTTTTCTGCTCTAAGCTTGCTGAACCTGACACTACTTACAGATCAGTACTACTGCTACTACTACTTTACTTAACTAAAAGGGTACTTTTATCTCATTTTTCAAATCCAGAATGTGATAAAATCAGGCTGGTTGGTCCGTCGCGTTGCTCTGGCACAGTGGAGGTCAGCCACAATGGCAGCTGGGGCACTGTGTGCGATGACCACTGGAGCCTTCACAGCGCTGCCGTGGTGTGCAGAGAGGTAGACTGTGGCTCGGTGCTTGAGGCCAAAATGGATGCCTTCTTTGGGGAGGGGAAGGAAATGATTTGGCTGGACGATGTCCAGTGCATGGGTGACGAGTCCTCCATCCTCAAGTGTCCGCATAACCCATTTGGGCTAAATGACTGTCGCCATGCTGAGGACGCTGGAGTCGTCTGTTCAGGTAAGACTGAGTTCCCTCACTTATCTCTGCCATGTTTGCTTTCCTCAACAGACTATACAGCTACTTTGGACCTTTGATGCAAGTAAAACTTTGATGGAGTTTTAGTCAGGAAATTGTCCTGGGAATACGAAGACACATACACGCGGGTCAGCGCAAAGCACAGAGAAGAAAAAGTTGATTTTGTGTCCAGTTTTTTTCTGATTCATTCTGTGTTGCCTTAACTAACCTGAGCTGCTAAAGTGGACGAAAGTGTTTGGGTAAAAGGGTGAAGCTGTGCATAAACAAACTTAACCCTTAAAATGTGGAACTGCCCCAGTTTTCTAGTTTACAGAACCTGGCAAATGGGTGAGAAAACGCAGAATTTGTCTTACATCTAGAAACTGTAAGTGTCACCAGAAAAACAAACTAAAATCGTGGTGGGGATCGTAAATATTAATGGATAGATGAAGCTCTAACCTCTCGTTTCACAATACGCCAGCTAGAAACAGTTGCAAACTACTGTATATGTGTTTGCAGAAACTTTGAGGGTTGTCAACGGAAGCAATCGATGTAATGGCAGAGTAGAAGTCTTCTACAATGAGCGATGGAGGCGGGTGTGCAGCAGTGACTGGGGCAAGGAGGAAGCAGAGATACTGTGCAGAGAATTGAACTGCGGTTCTCCTGACAATGCGACTGCAGCACAGACGTTTGGAGAACCCCATGACCTGCCTGGAGTCAAGACCAATTGCTTTGGAAACGAGAGCTCCTTTTCACAGTGCACCTTTCAAGAATTCAAGGAAGGCTGTATTGATGCTACAGTTTTCTGTACAAGTAAGTGATCCATATGCTTAGACCATTGCTATGAAACTTTGTTAGAGTAACCCGTGACCTGGACCTGTTCTTTTAAACCAAACAGACAATAAACCAGTTCGTCTAAAGAATGGGACCCATCGATGCTCTGGGCGGGTGGAGGTCTACCACAACGGACAGTGGGGAACTGTTTGTGACGACAGATGGGATATGCAGGAAGCAGCCGTTGTTTGTCGACAGATGAATTGCGGAAACCCGATCGCAGTCAAGGACCAAGCCCACTTTGGAAAAGGTCAGGATCAGATGTGGTTGGATGACATTGACTGTTTTGGTTATGAGAATGGCCTGATTGACTGCCCACATAGAGGCCTCGGACAACATGACTGTGACCACTCTGAAGATGCAGGTGTTATATGCTCAGGTAACAAAACACACAACATTTATAACAATGATGACTTTGAGAAGCTATGAATATCACGTTCACCTGCTTTATCTTTACCTTCCAGAAAATGTCAGACTGGTCGGTGGACCCAACTTGTGTTCAGGCAGACTGGAGGTCTTCCACAACGATAAATGGGGGAGGATCTGTTCACATAACTGGAGCAGCAAAGAGGCCGCCATGGTGTGTAAAGAACTCAACTGTGGCACTCCCAAAAGAACCCAAGAGAGCTTCGGCGCTGGTAGCAGCGAGCTAAGAATTTATACGAGCACATGCTCTGAAAGTGTGAGCTCCATGGCCCAGTGCACACTTCAACAGCACTCAGGAACATGCAACAGTGTTTCTGTGTCGTGTGCAGGTAAAAGACTAGTCGCCAAATATGCTAGTCGCATGTTACTGAACAGTTAACTGAACAGTGTAATCCTGTCCTCAGAGCTGAAGCTTGTGAACGGCACAGACCGTTGCTCCGGCAGAGTGGAGATTCTGCATAACAATCGGTGGGGAACGGTGTGTGGCAATGACTTTGACATGAGAGACGCCCAGGTGGTGTGCAGGACCATAGACTGTGGGTCACCTCTGACCATCAAGCACAATGCTTTCTTTGGTAAAGGTGAAGCACAGATATGGCTGGAAGATGTAAACTGCTCCGGCAATGAGACATCTCTTGTGCACTGCCAACACCGGTCCTTTGGAGAGAGTAACTGTGGCCACGGAGAGGACGTTGGTGTGATATGTTCAGGTATCATCACATCCCTTCACATCAGTATTGTGCGGTGAGGTTCATGGCTGGTGAAGGATGGTGAAGTCCTCTGGAGTCAGATTTCACAATCATAATAATACCTCAAAAGAGTGTATTTTTCACTATTTAATTCTCAGAATGCATATTACTACTGGCCACATTTCACATTTTATCATCATACTTATCTCATCTAATGGAACATATTTGATCTTGAAGGAACAGATCTTTTATAGCAGTAAGAGACCTGACCTGTAGCCTCCATGTATTTTTCACAATTCATACTTATTCTGAAGTATAGAAAGGTGTAAATGTTCCTGACAGTTTCAGCATCTGGGCTGAGGCTCCCCTCACTGACGCCTTATTTCTGGTTTCTCGCCATATTAGATCAGGAAATGCGCAGATTTAACAATTTTTACACAGAAAAATGTTAAGATAATTGAAATTATAGGAACAAATAAATTTTATAACATGTATAACACAGATCAATGGACAGAAATACATTTTTATTTATTTTTTTTTTAGTGACATTATGGTATTGTCAGTTGAGGTGAGGCCCCGCCTCCCCTGCCTACCCTGACCAAACGTTACTGGTTCACATCATATCAGTAACAGAATCTCACTTTAGATTTCTTCCACTGCTGATTTTGTCTGCTTTGCTTCCAGATTCTATTCGACTGCTTAATGGCACTGACCATTGCTCGGGCCGGGTGGAGGTCAACTACAACGGTCAATGGTCACCAACATATAACGTCAACTGGGGAATGAACGAAGCCCGAGTGGTGTGTCGAGAAATTAACTGTGGCGATCCCGTCCAGGCTGCAGGCTCGTTTGTTGAGAGTGGAGATCTGAGGGGGCATAAGATCAGCTGTGGTGGAGGGGAGAGGTCGCTGAGACAGTGCACACTCGGAGACTACGTGAGAACTAGCAGTGACCAAATTCAAGAGGCAACGGTCCAATGTTCAGGTTTGACTTTACTCAGCATTTAGGTCAATAAAAGTAAACAGATATAGACATATGCAGATGATGGACTTCTGTCTTCTATGATTTCCAGGCAATGTGAAATTATCCAATGGGCCGACTCGCTGCGCTGGAACAGTGGAGCTGTACGACGAAGGCCAGTGGGGAACTTTGTGCTCTGATACTTGGGATATGAAAGATGCAACAGTGGTGTGCAGGCAGCTGGGCTGTGGAAAAGCTCATAAAATTAGTACCAAGTATGAATCTGGGAACCACATCAGCCAAACCTGGGTGGAACAATTTGAATGTAATGGACAAGAAGTTGTGTTGTCACAGTGCCGACAAAGACCTTTACAAGACAGAGACAGAACCCGCAACACAACTTCGCTTGCCAGTGTTGTCTGCACAGGTAGCACATGATTTAGTCTGTGAATTGAGCCTTTAAGGTTTTCAATCCAAAGTTGGACGTCATTTCATGACACAGTCAGTTTACTTGTCTTGCAGAAAATCTGGAGGTGCGGCTGATTAATGGTGAGAATGAGTGCTCTGGCAGAGTAGAAGTCCGGCATGGTGCGGACTGGAAAACTGTGTGTGACACAGACTGGACCATGAAGAAGGCTGAAGTGGTATGTGAGCTCCTAGAGTGTGGCCACGCCGTAAATGCCACCAGCGCCACCAGCCAAGGCAATGGGCCAGCAGTGGACTCCAAGGATTCCTGCTTTGACAATGTGACGGCTCTGCAGCAATGCTCAGTCAAAGGTTTCACAGCGGGAACATGTGGGCATGAACAAAACGCTGGTGTTTTCTGTGTTGGTGAGTATGCACAGATGATGTCTTCTGGGTGGATGCCAATTCTGAACATTTTATGTGCTTCTCATGCAGCACAGCTCCGTTTGGTCAGCAATTTCAGCCAATGCGCCGGCAGAGTGGAGATCCTCCATAAAGGCCAGTGGGGGACTGTGTGTGATGATGAGTGGGAGATGAGCGACGCCAACGTGGTGTGCAAGCAGCTCGGCTGTGGCCACGCAGTGCTTGCTCCCACGTCTGCCCACTTCGGTGAAGGCACTGGACCGATATGGCTCGACGACGTGGGATGTTCGGGTGAAGAAGCCGCTCTCACGCACTGCAAGCATCTCGGAATTGGTGAAAATAACTGTGAGCACGGTGAAGATGCTGGTGCCATCTGTTTAAGTATGATGGTTAATCTGATTTTATTGTTGAACTTATACTTAGCTTTTAAGATATTGGCACACTTCAAACCAATCTCTATCTATTCCAGGTTCTCTAGAGAAGCCCCAGATCACCTTGAGTCCTGGTCCTGAGGTGAACTGGGGCGACAAAGTTGAAATCACCTGCACTATAGTAACAGAGCACTTAGGTGGAACAGAGAACTTAGGTGGAACATTTGTCCTGAGAAAAACTCAAGACTCTGCCAAATTGGAGAGGTTCTCTGAACATGAAGCTGTTACCTTCATCTTTTGTAAAGTGGACTTCAACCACACAGGGTCATACTTCTGCGAATATCACAAGAAACTGCCAAATCAAGTCATCTCCTACCCTGAAGGAAACACTGTTGATCTGTCTGTCACAGGTTGGTCCAGTTGAACTTCTACTGCAACCAGGTTTTATCATTTTAATTAACATTCTGCCTTTATTATGCAGTGAAACTGGAGAAGCCCAGCATCTCCTTGACGTCTCCTCAGGCCATGGTGATCTACAGCCCAGACAAGATATCTGTCACCCAGGGAAGCAGCTTCTCCATCACCTGCTTGATGCATTCCACATATGGGAAAGGCGTTTTCCACCTGATGAGGTCTGACAAGCAAACAAGTGAAACTCAGCCGGCGTTCACTCACTTAATTTTCAGTCAGGCCAACTTTGACTTCCCGACGATAGGCTATGAACTCCAAGGAGAGTACACCTGTGTCTACAGTTTTAACATCTCCTCATCGCCTTTCTTCTCTGCTCCTTCCAAGACTCTCCAAGTCACTGTCCAGGGTAGGAGCCATTTCTGCTCATGGATTCTTTTCTTCTGTCAACTCTACTTCATGATCTTTTAACCTATTCTGCAGCCTCGTCATCCTCAACTGTCGGAGGAGTTGTCGGAGGTCTTGTGGTCCTGCTGGTAGTGCTGGTTATAGGATACCTGGTCTGGAGAAATAAATGGTGTTTTGCTGGTAGGTGGCATATGGAAACTACTGCATTTTGTCCATACTTCACTAAGGTAAATCAAAAGGATACGTTGCTCTTTCTTCAGGTACAACGATTCAGTTTGAAAACAGGCTCGCAGCAGCAAACAAGTCAAGCAATGGACGGTAGGGGAACAGGATAAGGAGGTTAATGTTTGCATGGTTATTATGTCAGACGTCACATAGTGATTACAATTGTCTCATCTTCCATGTTGTAAACAGTCACAGTACAGAATACAACAATCAAGATGCAAGCAACACGGATGAGAGCATCCCTGAAGACCTGGCTGGGAGAGTGTGCTATGAGCTCGAACCACTTGTTTGCACAGGGCATAAATAAAACACGACCAAAAAGAAAAATACTGACTGTTTTATGCTCTCACGCAAAGTATGATTTTAATCAGCATCACATGAGCTATATGCAGACGCTCTATAGATTAGTATAATCCAAAAGTTGTTTTGAGGATTAAAGAGACTGTATTTTATTTTGTACAGTATGTTCATTTTCTCTTTGAGATGATATATGTTACTCAGGATTTCCTGCACATTCTCTTTTTTCAGTGTTACTGTATTTTTTGCTTTGTACTTTCTTGCGAACAACACTGATATAATATTGCCTGTGTTTTGCTTGCTGTACTGTACATGTATATGTGCATACACACAGTCCTAACAAGTTTTTCTATGTGGAACAGGAAACAAAGCCACAACTGGCTCTGACAATATTCACATTTTGTGTCCTCATTTATTGTCAAATAAACAACAATCCAAAATCAGTCCAAGTTCAATTTAGTGGGCACAAAGAAAAAGTGTCTGGTGGCTTGCTACTGTTGGACAACATGGGTGAGGAACAACCTCCTGGAGGCCACAGGTGAGAGGAGCTGCCACTGGGGCTGCCACTCTAGACAGTAGGGCAAGGATTGGGTCTCCAGTGGCGGCAGGGACTGAGTAGTCAGCTCTCACTCTGGTGGAACTGCAGAAAACGAGGAGTCAGTTCCCACCCGTTGTCAAGTGGTAAAGTCAGATCATTTCATCCTACTGGAAGGAGAAGCAATGAGTCTTGTAACCACTTGTCCCCTGGGGACAGAAACAGAGGCAGGACGCCCGGCCACTGCAGGACCATATAAATAAAGAGCCATTATCAGTTTAGATGAACTGTGATGAAGCACAAATTTATCATGTGATGGCGGTTTGCAGCTGAGTGCGAAGCCATCTAGAGCTTCTTGAAATAGCAGGATGTTGTGATCAATTGTTGCGTGGCAATTAGCCTTTGGCGCCGCTAGAGGTGCTCTTGTTTTGGCTCTTCCACATGCTTAGTTTGGTTTTCCTAAGGATGTCACTTAATAATTAGTTTGGATGCCATACACCTGTTTAGTTTAGTATTTAAGTATTAATATTTATTGATCATAAGCTGAAAAGCTACGCCTATGTTACAATAATTTAAAGAGAGGAGTTTTTTGAAGAAGTGGAGCTTTGCCTTTCATTGTTGTGATGTTGTGTTATTCTTTGAGGTTCGAGAAACTGTGTTCTTGTCTTGCGTATATAGTTTAGCCTGTGGAATACAGTGCTGTTTAGATTAGTTCTCAGTCGTTCAGTGTCATTGTCTTGTGTTTAGAATTTATGTTGCTCGTAAGAGAGGGAGCGTTAGTTTAGTGTAGTTTATAATACCTGTTCCTGCTAAGCAGTCTTTTAAAGTTCAGTTTTAGTTCTGAGCTTTGGTCCTGCCTCATGCAGTGAATTTATGTGTATCTACCTGTTTTTATTATTACTGGTCCTGCTTTAGCAGGTCTAGAGTCTATGTTTTGCGTCATATGTTTAATAAATCCTTTGTTCATTTTAGTTGGTGTGCGGGTCGTGCAATTGGGGTCTCTCCCTCTAACCCCTAACCTTTTTCCTGTGACCTGGTCAGCAGATGCGACCAGGGACACATAAAGGTCTGTGTTTTAGTAGCGACAACTGGTGCACAAACACTGTGACTTTAAATAATTACTGCTCCCCAGACCTGGAGTTTCTGACACTGAATGCAGACCCTTTAATCTCCCGAGGGAGTTCACTGTTGTGATTGTCACTGCTGCTTACATTCCACCGGACGCCAATGCTAATGCAGCTATTGGACACCCAAATGGGAGCATTAGCAAGCAGCAGAGTATCCTGACACAGTGCACATCATAGCAGGAGATTTCAATCACACAGACGTAAAGCCAGCGTTTCCTAACTTACCAACATGTTAAGTGTGCCACCGGAAAAGCAAATACTCTAGATAAAGTCTACACAAACTTCAAGCTAGGCTACAGAGCTAGACCATTACCTCACCTGGGCCAGTCTGACCAAACGTTTTTGATCCCAACATACACCCCTCTCAGGAAAACTCCACCCATCACCTCTAAGACTATTAAAATCTGGCCTGCGGAAGCCTCTCAGCAGCTACAGGACAAATTGGGACATCATCTGAAACATTCAGACCCCAGATAGTGTACTCTGTTACAGGCATAACACAGCATAGTCTCTGTTATGGTGGACAAGCACATCAGGCTGTACACTAACAGAAAGCCCTGGGTGAACCGGGAGGTCCAGCAGCTACTGAGGAATACTGCTTTCAGGTGTGGCAATAGGAACATCTACAGCTTGACATGAGCAAATCTGAGGAGGGGCATTTGGAAGGCCAAACTGGATTATAAGAGGAGGATTGAAGGTTACCTGGACAGCAACAACAGCAGGGAGGTGTGGCAGGGAGTCCAGCATATTTCCAACTAAAGGACCACCTTCTGTGCCTCTGAAGGTGACTTCTCTGTGCCAGAAGAGTTTAACATCTTTACTCGCCTTGAGGTAGACCAATCAGACATATCAAAAACTTTATATAGCCCACAGCAGCCCCAGCCTCATGGTGAAAGAGCAGGAGGTGAGGAATGTATTAAAAACTATAAACCCAAGGAAAGCTGCTGGGCCTGACGGCATTTCTGATTGCGTTCTGAAGGACTGTGCGGACCAGCTAGCAGAAGTCCTGGCTTTCCTCACCTGTGCCTCATCCTTGCACTAAATCAACAGATTGCCATCACTTAGTACCTTACATAATAAATTATCTGTCCAACCTTGTTTCTCAAGCATTTCGTTACTCCTCGATTACTCCTCCCTCTGTTTCAAACTGCATTACAACCTTAATTGCTTGCTCGCTTTTTCCTCTCCTCCCCTCCTGCAGTACACAAATGAAACCTTGAACTTATTCAAAACATACTATCCACAGGAACACAATACTTGTCAACCTTAGAGTTAATACATCTGACACTAAGTGACAGTGTGCTTATCCTCACACAAAGCAGGACCACCTCAGAAATAGGTCTGAAGAATGTCTTTGTCACACTTGGGACTCATGAACTGTTTTTCTTAGTCCTTTTGCATTTTATTTTATAGTCCCTTCCGTTTTTAGGTTCATCCTGTTTAGTTCCTGCTTCACCATCAGTCATTTGACCTCATCAGCTGTTTCTAATCAGTCATTAATGTTGTTATTTAGCACCCAGTACTCCCAGTACTCACCCTGTTGTCTGCCTGATTGTTGCGTGTTGTCACCACTATCCAGTGTTATCCTGATTTCCAGTTTGTGTTAGACCCAACTCTTGCTCTCTGTTCTAATCCCTGTTGGTACCTCTGCATGTGTTGTTGGGTCTTCTGTTGCTGACAATCGCCTGCCTGACCTTTTTGCCTGAGCCTTGTCTGTACGTTGACCTGCTCCAGCTGTACCGACCTTTGATTGTCCGACCACGAAACCTTATTAAAATCTCTGAACTCCAAGCCTAATAATAACTTTAACAGTGATTCCCATTGGCCACTGATTCCGCTTAGAATGATTCTCTTTCATCAGAACTACACTATCTGTCACGGAGCGGCAGATAAAGGACCCACATGCACAGCACCGAGGCAGGATAATGATCAAACACAGGTTTATTGCTATAAGCGGAGTCAGACGGTCCAGGTCATACACAAAAGGCTCAGCAAAAGGTACAAAGGGGAGCAGGCGATCTCGAGTCCAGTACGTAGGCGAGGTTCGATACACGGGAGGTCACGGCAAAAGTACAGGCAGGGATAAAGCAAAACTCACGGTCAGATAGTAGTCCAGGGTCAGGCAGGAAACGACGGTGAAAGCAAACGGGAACAAAACACGAGGAACACGGAACACGAAACACGGGAAACTTCAAGAAGACTCAAGGAACTCGGGAAACTAAAGACACTCAGGAAACTCACGACACTCAGGAAACTCGCGACACTCAGGAAACTCGCGACACTCTGGCAAAGGACTATGGGAACAGGTGGTGGCTAAATACACAGAGTGATTACGTAATTACTGACAGGTGTGGATACTGGGAACAGGTAAGTGACAGCTGACAGAGAACAGGAAGTTTAACAAAATAAAACAGGACATGGCGTGACAACAGGAAACAACTAGAACAAAAACCCAGATCATGACACTATCATCCAAATGTTTGTGGTCACCCAGACAATTTTGCATTTTCCTTTAAAAGTAACACTTTTATTTACCACCATGAGTTGTTAAATGAATTGAAAATGCGGTCAAGAGATAGACAAGGTTAGGAGTAATGATTTTTATTAAAAATAATAATTTTTACTTTTTTCCAATTGTCCTCTGTTCAATGTCTGTTCTTTTGCCGATATTAATCTAAACATCCCTGTAGACATTGGCATTTTGTGGGTACTATTTAATGAAGCTGCGAGTTGAGTTGCTTAGTTGACTAGCGGGATCTCACACTTCTCTTTCTACTCTGGTTAGAGCCTGTTTGTTCTGTTCTCTGAGGGAGTAGTATACACCATTGTAGGACAGCTTCGGTTTCTTGGCAATTTCTCGCGTTGAATAGCCTTCATTTCAGCCTTCAAAAAAAAAACAAGAATAGACTGTCAAGTTTCACATAAAAGTTCTCTTTTTCTGCCCATTTGAGCATTTGATCGAGCCCACAAATGTGATGCTCCAGATACTCAACCTGCTCAAAGGAAGGTCAGTTTTATACTGTAGCTTATCTAACCAGCTAAACTATTTTTAGCTGTGCTAACATGATTGCACAAGGATTTTCTAACAATTTATTGGCCTTCTGATTGAATGAGCAAACACAGTTTACTATTACAACACTGGAGTGATTGTTGCTAGAAATTGGCCTCTATGTACCTATATATGTCAGGTTCTGGCTCTGTTATCAGGTTTATTTTGAAAGCACCTTGTTTTTCTGTCATATCATCATGTTTTGGGTTCCAGTTTCCACTTCCTGTCTTTATTTTGGTAGTCTCCCGGTTTCTGTTTTCGGTTCCAGCTTTACTTCCGGTCCCCATTAGCCTCACCTGTTCCATATCAGTAATTATCCTCAGCATTCTTAAGCACCCTCAGCCCCAGGATACCTTGCCAGATCGTTGTAAGCCAGACTACACTTTCCAGCAATTAGTTACTCTGTTCATGTGCCTTGACCCTGTTCCGTTTCTGACTCCTGATTCCTGCCGACTCCCTGATCTGTACTACTGCTTGGATTGCTCCTGGATAACGAACCTGACCGCCTGACGACGAGACAGTCCGCTCCCTCACGGTACCGTAAAACTGCGATCTTCTGTTGCCGAACCTCTGCCTGCCCCCGGATCCGAACCCGCCTGCCCCACCGGTACCGAAGCCCCGTGATCGACTGTGCATGACCCGGATTGTCCGTGATTCTGAATAAACCGTTTAACCCTACGTTCTGCCTGTGGTCTCCGTGCTGTGCATGTGGGTCCTTTCATCTGCCGTTCCGTGACAGAACGATCTGGCCAGACTTGGACCCAGCCAGCGCCAACCTGCACCCAGGTCTGTTACGAGTTTTGTTCCCGTATTTTCCTTTTTTTCCGTTTGTTTGGCTCCGTGCGCAAGTCACTCGCCGGAGCAATGGAGTTTTCCTGCCCGAGTCTGCCGGTGGATATTCGTGGAGACCTAGAGAGGTTCGCTAAGGCATACGCGGAAGCGCACAGCCTTGAGGACCGTCTCCGCCACGTAAAGCAGGGCATCGAATTGCTGACGGCTGAGTTTTGGTGGCGTGCGTATCCCGGAGTGCAGACGTACTATGAGAGACTTCATTCGCTGCAGAGGGAATTGGCGTGCGCGCTGCATGCATCGTCCGCCCGTGTCTCCGCAGCTGCTCCTACCGCTGTTTCATCGCTTTACGTTCCCGTTCCTGTCGCCGCTCCGGCGGCTCCAGCCCAAGTTCCAGTCGCCGTGGCCTCGTTTCACCATGCGGACCCCGTTACAGAGGTCCGGTCCACACCGCTCCCAGCGCCTCAAACGACGGACAGTCGCAGCTGCTCCGGACGGCGACGGCGGAGGCGCGGTTCCAGGATTCCGGGTCCCGTGGTCTCGGTCATGGGGACCGAGCAGCCTCCTTCTCCGACAGAGGAGCCCCTTGATTCTCCGACTGACTGTGTCCCTCTGATAACAGGCATCCCAGACAGCGTCGCCCGACGGGTCCACCTCCTCTGCTCTCCTCCAGTTGCGTTTCTCTTTGCCCATCTCATGAACACCGCCGATTCGGCAGCAGACCAGGGCACGAGAGAACAATTGTTCGAGGAAGCAGCCGCTCTCGTCCTGAGGGAACCTGTCCTACGTGAGGTCCTGCAACTCCCGGTCCTGCAGCCAGCAGCCGCTTCATGTCCCACCTCTCAGTCAGGTCAGTCGAGCCCAGTTCAGGTCTCAGTCCAGTCGAGCCCAGTTCAGGTCTCAGTCCAGTCGAGCCCAGTTCAGGTCTCAGTCCAGTCGAGCCCAGTTCAGGTTCCAGCCCAGTCGAGCCCAGTTCAGGTTCCAGCCCAGTCGAGCCCAGTCCAGTCGAGCCCAGTTCAGGTTCCAGTCCAGTCGAGCCCAGTCCAGTCGAGCCCAGTCCAGTCGAGCCCAGTCCCAGTCCAGTCGAGCCCAGTCCCAGTTAAGTCGAGCCCAGTCCCAGTTCAGTCGAGCCCAGTCCCAGTTCAGTCGAGCCCAGTCCCAGTTCAGTCCAGTCACGCGCAGGTCTTATCCCAGTCAGAGGACTCCACCTGTCGAACGGGTGCTGTGCACACCCGATCAGGCCCGACGTCTCCTCCGTCGAGCTCGGCAGCTGTAAGCAGTCATGCCGGCTCCGGAGGGGACGCCGTCCCAGTTCCTGTCGGCCATGTTGCGGCCGTTCCTGTCGGCCACGTTGCGGCCGTTCCTGTCGGCCATGTTGCGGCCGTTCCAGTCCCTGTTCCTGTTCCTGTCGGCCATGTTGCGGCCGTTCCAGTCGGCCATGTCGCGGCCGTTCCAGTTCCTGTTCTTGTCGGCCAAGTAGATGCCGTTCCTGTCCCTGTCGGCCAAGTAGATGCCGTTCCTGTCCCTGTCGGCCAAGTAGATGCCGTTCCTGTCCCTGTCAGTCTCGGGGTGGCAGTCCCGGCGGACCTCCAGGAGGAGGTCGCGCCAGCTGCAGTCCCCGCGCACCTCCAGGAGGAGGCCGCGCCAGCTGCAGTCCCCGCGCACCTCCAGGAGGAGGCCGCGCCAGCTGCAGTCCCCGCGCACCTCCAGGAGGAGGCCGCGCCAGCTGCAGTCCCCGCGCACCTCCAGGAGGAGGCGGCGCCAGCTGCAGTCCCCGCGCACCTCCAGGAGGAGGCCGCGCCAGCTGCAGTCCCCGCGCACCTCCAGGAGGAGGCCGCGCCAGCTGCAGTCCCCGCGCACCTCCAGGAGGAGGCCGCGCCAGCTGCAGTCCCCGCGCACCTCCAGGAGGAGGTCGCGCCAGCTGCAGTCCCCGCGCACCTCCAGGAGGAGGTCGCGCCAGCTGCAGTCCCCGCGCACCTCCAGGAGGAGGTCGCGCCAGCTGCAGTCCCCGCGCACCTCCAGGAGGAGGTCGCGCCAGCTGCAGTCCCCGCGCACCTCCAGGAGGAGGTCGCGCCCGTCGCAGTCCCGGCGGACCTCCAGGAGGGGGTCGCGCCCGCCGCAGTCCCGGCGGACCTCCAGGAGGGGGTCGCGCCCGCCGCAGTCCCGGCGGACCTCCAGGAGGGGGTCGCGCCCGCCGCAGCTCCGGCCGCACCTGCATCTGTTCCTGGCGGCCCGGCTCCGGCCGCACCTGCATCTGTTCCTGGCGGCCCGGCTCCGGCCGCACCTGCATCTGTTCCTGGCGGCCCGGCTCCGGCCGCACCTGCATCGGTTCCTGGCGGCCCGGCCAGACTGCCACGTCTGTTCTCGCTTCGGCAGCTGGACTGGTGGCCTCGCCCTCGGCGCTTCCTGCCGTTTGGGTGGCGCTGCCTCCTGCGGCGCCGTCCGCCTCGGCTCCGCCGTCGTCATGGCCGCTCGCCTGGGGAACGCCCCCTCCTCGCCCACCACGATCCTGGGACTCCCCTGCTGCCACCCTCCAAAAGAGGGGGGGGGTTTCTGGGCCCCATGGGACCGTTGGGGATGAACTCTGAGCTTCCTGCTACCGGTTTTATGAACTCCTGATTTGACCCTCCTCCAGTCCTCCCTCCGCCCACCCTGCTTGTCTGCCTTGAGGGGGGGGGATTCGGTCCCTCCTCCTGTGACCACCCTCCGCCCGCCCTGGTTTGGAGGGGGGGGGGCTTCCGTGGGCGCCGTGGAAGACGCCCTAGAGGGAGGGGTACTGTCAGGTTCTGGCTCTGTTATCAGGTTTATTTTGAAAGCACCTTGTTTTTCTGTCATATCATGTTTTGGGTTCCAGTTTCCACTTCCTGTCTTTATTTTGGTAGTCTCCCGGTTTCTGTTTTCGGTTCCAGCTTTACTTCCGGTCCCCATTAGCCTCACCTGTTCCATATCAGTAATTATCCTCAGCATTCTTAAGCACCCTCAGCCCCAGGATACCTTGCCAGATCGTTGTAAGCCAGACTACACTTTCCAGCAATTAGTTACTCTGTTCATGTGCCTTGACCCTGTTCCGTTTCTGACTCCTGATTCCTGCCGACTCCCTGATCTGTACTACTGCTTGGATTGCTCCTGGATAACGAACCTGACCGCCTGACGACGAGACAGTCCGCTCCCTCACGGTACCGTAAAACTGCGATCTTCTGTTGCCGAACCTCTGCCTGCCCCCGGATCCGAACCCGCCTGCCCCACCGGTACCGAAGCCCCGTGATCGACTGTGCATGACCCGGATTGTCCGTGATTCTGAATAAACCGTTTAACCCTACGTTCTGCCTGTGGTCTCCGTGCTGTGCATGTGGGTCCTTTCATCTGCCGTTCCGTGACAATATACAGTACAGTAGATATTGTACCAAAAAACAGACTTTGGAGCTAAAATAGTCATTTACCACATTAGCATTGTATAAAGTATATTTCTAAATAGTGTAGAGTTATCTAAAGAGTTATCTATCCAAAAAAGAGTGCGTTTCCTTTAAAAAAATTTCTAAGTGACCCCAAACATTTGAATGGTAGTGTATGTCTCCTTTCTTGAGATTTGATTTCTTTACACGACACTTCCGCCGATGCTGCAGTGTATTTAAATACTCATTATGCCACCTGGCCCAGAATGCCTCTACTAAAGCTTGAACTCTCTTCCAGTGGTTTCTGAGCATATTGCCTTTCAGACAGGAAAAGGTGTGTCACACCTGCTTTCCGTGTTAGCAATATAGCTGGAGTCAAGATGAGCCTAGCCCCATGCTATTCCCTTCATTACTGTTGACAGACCTCGTTGACACGGCCATTACAGCTTCTAGCTTGCTAACCAGGAGTGATGCCTGTTTCAAGTGGTGAGAATGTGTCAAAGTACCCCTGGTCTAAATGAGGCAATGGGACTGTCAGAGATGTTCCTGGAATTGACTTTTGCTGAGATGGTTCCTGCCACAGCTTCACAGCCGGTTCCTGCCACAGATTCACAGCGTGTTCCAGCCCCAGAACCGTAGCCTGGGCCATCCACTGTGTCTGAGCCTGCATCAGCCACTGGTCCCCTGCTTGCCACGACGGCTCAGCGTGCTGCTGCCCTTGTCACCGAGTCAAGTCTGGCATCTGCTGCACCTGTCACCAAACCTCGTCCAGCTCCAGAGCAGCACTCTCGTCCAGCCATGACTCCAGAGCTGCTGCAAGCCTCAGCGATGCTGTCATGCCCTGCCCTAGCTCTAGCTTATCACGGTACAGGCTCTAGCTCTGCTCCTGCGGTCAGCTCCAACTGCTGCTCCAGCCCACGCATGTCAAGTCCGAGTGCAGTCATGTCAAGCTCCAACTCAGACATGTCACGCTCAAGAGGTTGCCATGCACCACCACTGTTCAGCCCTGCTCTCCTGTCCCAGGCCTGCGCTCCGCTGTCCTCCTGCAGCTCAGTTCTACTGTTTTTGCCTCTGGTGGTCCAAGGGACTTCCCCTGGTCACCCTACTCTCTGCTGCTCGACTGGGGGCCCTGCCTCGGCTGCAACGGTGGCGCTGACTATTTTGTTGCTGGCCGCCTCAAGCCCCAAGCCTCCTGGATTGTCCTCATCTGGGACTTGTTCTGCCTTGTGTTTTGTTCTTGTAATTATAATCATGGTTATGTTTTTTTAGTGTTTTGCCTTCTTTTTCCATCCCCCAGTCTTCCCTACGCCCTCCCTTCCCTTCCTATAGTTTCAATTATTTTAACATTTTTCCTGAGTAAAACTTGTTGAATCTACTCATTTCCTAATCTAATATGGCGAAAAACAGGAAGTGAGGTGTTAGCAAGGGGAGCCTCAGCCTCGATGCTGAAATTGTCAGTAAATGGGCTGATACAAGGCAAAATTTATTTCTATTTCACACTTTGTCTCCAGTATAATGTTTGCGGACTTTAGAAGGATTTATTCTACACCATGACTTTGTACAAACTGCCAAATGTGTTTATTGGTGTTTTTGTGACATAATTACTTTTCTGATAGCGCTAAAACCGACAGAGAAAACTCGAAGGGGAGACTGGACAGGTCAGTGCCTCATCCAGAAGGAGGCGCTGCTACTACCCTTTAACACAGGCTATCCTCACAGATGGGTTTCAATTTCCTAAAGAGATTTACTGAATGAAACTGCTTGAGAAGTAAATTTGAACCTTGAGTGAAGTATTCTGTTATCCTAATGAAGAGCAAACCTGTAAAACTGATTAAAGCAGTATGTCAAGTTTTAAAAACAACACACTAGAGGTTAAAAATTGAACATTTACACCTCTCTATACTTTACAATGAGTATGAATTGTGAAAAATACTGTACATGGAGGCTAAAGGTCAGGTCTTACTTCTATAAAAGATATGTCCTTTCAAGACCAAATACAGTATGTTCCTTCAGGTGAGATATGAATGATGATAAATGTGAAATGTGGCCATTATTAATATGCATTCTGATAATTAAATAGTGAAAAAGACACACTTTAAAGGTATTATGATAGTAAAATCTGACTCCAGAGGAGTTTGTGCCTCACCAACCATGAAACTCACTGCACGCCACTGCTCGTTTTGACTGTTGCCTGCCAGACCACACTTTTGCCCGCTGTGTTTTTGGAGTCTTCTTTATTAAGACCTGTCTCTCATGCTGTGCATGTGGGTCCTACATTTCTTCATTTCTGTCCTGTTCCTGACACAGGTTTTTCGAATGTTTCGGATTCCTCCTTCCAGAATCCGAAAGGGCGTGTCCCACCGGTAGGAGCCCCTAGGGCGTGCTGGAAGAAGGTCTCAGCTGACCTGGGAACGTCTTGGGGTCCCACTGGAAGAGCTGAAGTACGTATCCGGAGAGAGAGAGAGAGAATTCTAAAGCTCTCTGCTTAGACTGCTGCACCCACAACCCAGCCCCGGATAAGCGGATGAAGGTGGATGGATTGATGGATGGATGGATGGATGGATAAATGCAATCAACAAATATACCAAAGAGGAAGTTTTACAAATGCAGCAAATTAGGAAATCAGATATCTGTACAAACATTTGGCTGTGCCAGGCAATTTAAATTGCTGAATAGACGGTTAAGTTACGCAATATCACTTAGGCTACATCCTTATACTATAATTTTATGAATAAAATAGAAATTAAAGGAACTCTTAAAAGGAAGCACTTTAATTTATTTTCAATTATAAATAAATAAATATACAAAAGAAAATCTGGGGTAATATATTATCCCGGTACAAACTTTGTGTAATGACACACACACCATAATGCCAACTTATTATACTGAGATTAAAGATGTTGTGGTTGCTCTGTTTGTAGTCAAAATCAGGGCAAGAATCCTGAAAATGAATCTAAGTCAATAGAACTTGTGCAGCACTTTCTGGTCCTCACAGCTTCCCAGCGCTGCTTGAAGGTTGAGATGGTTGGTGGTGATAGTGTTATGCTGAGTGTCTCACAGTGATAGAAGTGTGTGTAAATTACAAAACCTTCACTCGGGGGATTGGAGTTTTGCAACAGGAAGTGTGAATAAGTCTCTATGTCTTTTTTAGCTATAAAGTTGTGTGAATAATAGTTCCAGTCAGAAAGAAAGAAGAAATCTCACTGGACTGATATCTACTGAATCTTATTAAGGTGAGGTGAAGAAACAAGAAACTGAATCATCATATTCATATGCGGGTATCTTTAAGATCTTATCATTTAATCAAGGCTTTTTTTAGTGAATCCCTACAAAATTTTAAATGCTTGTTCTGCTTCATCTTGACTGTTTCTTGGCAGATTTTGAACTTTTCTGAAGACCTATTATGAGTTTGCTTCCTGCCGAAAAACTAGTGCTTGCTCTACATTTAACCATAGGTAAGTTTGATGGAATCTAATTTTTCTGTGCAATACATATACTGTATATATATGAATTAATGACAAAAAGACAGGACATAGCTTAAATTCCACAGTCAGATTTATAGTGAACTTTATAATTGAAAGTGTGAAAGATTGATTGAATTTTATTATATAGTGCCTCATACTGTCTGAAATATCCAAATGTTGTCAGAATGAATTACATAATAAATACTGATATTTCTGCTCTAGGCCTGCTCATCCTGCCCCTACTTACAGGTCAGTAAGCTCTACTTTCCTAAAAACTGGTTTGGTATTAATAAATAACGCGGTTATGCAGGTACTTTTCCCTCATTTTTCGAATCCAGAATGTGATAAAGTCAGGCTTGTTGGGCCGTCGCGTTGCTCTGGCAGAGTGGAGGTCAGCCATGAAGACAGCTGGGGCACAGTGTGCGATGACCACTGGAGCCTTAACAACGCTGCCGTGGTGTGCAGAGAGGTAGACTGTGGCTCGGTGCTTGAGGCCAAAAAAGCCGCCTTCTTTGGGGAGGGGAAGGAAAGGATTTGGCTGGACGATGTGCAGTGCATGGGTAAAGAGTCCTCCATCCTCAGGTGTCCGCATAACCCATTTGGGCTAAATGACTGTGGCCATACTGAAGACGCTGGAGTCATCTGTTCAGGTAAGACTGAGTTCACTCACTTATCTCTGCCATATTTGCCTTGCTCAACATACTATGCAGCTACTTTGGACCTTTGTTGTTGTCCTGGGAATATGAAGATACATCCACATGGCTCAGCGCAAAGCACCGAGAAGAAAAAGCTGATTTTGTGTCCAGTTTTGTTATTCATTCTGTGTTGGCTTAACTAACCTGAACTGCTACAGTGGACGGAAGTGTTTGGGTAAAAGGGTAAAGCTGTGCATTAACAAACCTAAAACCTAAAATGTGGAACTGCCCCAGTTTACCAGTTCACAGAAATTGGGAAACGCAGCGGGGTGAGAAAAACACAGAATTTGTCTTACATCTAGAAACCGTAAGTGTCAGCAGAAAACCAAACTGAAATCTAGTGGAGAACGAAAATGTTAATAATTGCCTGGCACATGTTGAATAGACGAGGCTCTAACCTCTCCCTTCACAATACACCAGCTAGAAACAGTTGCAAACTACTGTATGTGTGTTTGCAGAAACTTTGAGGGTTGTCAACGGAAGCAATCGATGTAATGGCAGAGTGGAAGTCTTCCACAATGAGCAATGGAGGCGGGTGTGCAGCAGTGACTGGGGCAAGGAGGAATCAGAGATACTGTGCAGAGAATTGGACTGCGGTTCTCCTGGCCATTCGGCTGCAGCACAGACGTTTGGAGAAGCTCATGACCTGCCTGGAGTCAAGACCAATTGCTTTGGAAACGAGAGCTCCTTTTCACAGTGCACCTTTCAAGAATTCAAGGAAGACTGTATTGATGCCACAGTTCTCTGTACAAGTAAGTGATTCATGCGTTTGGAACTTTGCTATAAAACTTTGTTACAATAACTCTTGACCTGTGGACCTGTTCTGTGAAACCAAACAGACAGTAAACCAGTCCGTCTAAAGAATGGGACCCATCGATGCTCTGGGCGGGTGGAGGTCTACCACGACGGACAGTGGGGAACTGTTTGTGACGACAGATGGGATATGCAGGAAGCAGCTGTTGTTTGTCGACAGATGAATTGTGGGAACCCGGTCGCAGTCAAGTACAAAGCCCACTTTGGCAAAGGTCAGGATCAGGTGTGGTTGGATGATATCGACTGTATTGGTCACGAGAAGAGCCTGATTGACTGCCCACATAGAGGCCTCGGACAAACTGACTGTGACCACTCTGAAGATGCAGGTGTTGTATGCTCAGGTAACAAAATACAAAACATTTATAACAATGATGACTTTGAGAAGCTGTGAATATCACGTTTACCTGCTTTATCTTTACCTTCCAGGAAATGTTAGACTAGTTGATGGACCCAACTTGTGTTCTGGCAGACTGGAGGTCTACCACAACGATAAATGGGGGAGGATCTGTTCAAATAACTGGAGCAGCAAAGAGGCTGCAATGGTGTGTAAAGAACTCAACTGTGGCACTCCCAAAAGAATCCAAGAGAACTTTGGCGCTGGTAGCAGCGAGCTGGGAACTTATACAAGCACATGCTCTGACAGTGTGAGCTCCATCGGCCAGTGCACACTTCAACAGCACTCGGGAACATGTGACAGCATTTCTGTTTCGTGTGCAGGTAGGAGAAAAGTCGATAGAGATGCTACTCCCATGTGACTGGACATTTAACTGAACAGTGTGACCCTGTCCTCAGCCTTTTCATCACTGAGGCTTGTGAACGGCACAGACCGTTGCTCCGGCAGAGTGGAGATTCTGCATGACGGCCAGTGGGGAACGATATGCGACGATGACTTTGACATGAGAGACGCCCAGGTGGTGTGCAGGACAATGGACTGTGGGTCACCTCAGACCATCAAGCACAGCGCGTTCTTTGGTGAAGGTGAAGGAGAGATATGGCTGGATGATGTAAACTGCTCCGGCAATGAAACGTCTCTTGTGCACTGCCAACACCGGTCCTTTGGAGAGAGTAACTGTGGCCATGAAGAGGACGTTGGTGTGATATGTTCAGGTATCATCACATCCCTTCACATCATATCAGTAACAGAAACACACTTCAGTTTCATTTCACTGCTAATTCTGTCTGCTTTGCTTCCAGATTCCATTAGACTGCTTAATGGCACTGACCACTGCTCAGGCAGAGTGGAGGTCCACTACAACGGCCACTGGTCACCAGTGTATAACGTCAACTGGGGAATGAATGAAGCCCTAGTGGTTTGTCGAGAAATTAACTGTGGCGATCCTGTTCAGGCTACAGACTTGTTCGGTGAGAGTGGAGATCTGAGGGGGTATAAGATCAGCTGCATTGGAGGGGAGAGGTCGCTGACACAGTGCACACTCAGAGACTACAACAGAACCAGCATTGACCAAATTCAAGAGGCAACTGTCCAATGTTCAGGTTTGACTTTACTCAGCATACTGGTCAATAAAAGGAAACAGATGAAGACATACGCTGATACTGGACTTCTGTCTTGTCTATGATTTTCAGGCAATGTAAAATTATCAGGCGGGCCGAGTCGCTGCGCTGGAACAGTGGAGCTTTATGACGAAGGCCAGTGGGGCACTCTCTGCGCTAACACATGGGGTATGAGCGATGCAGCTGTGGTGTGCAGGCAGCTGGAATGTGGAAAAGCTCATAAGATCAATATCGACTTTGAGTCTGGGCACCACACCGGACCAACCTGGGTGGAACAAATTCAATGTAATGGACTAGAGGTTGCGTTGTCACAGTGCCGACAAAGACCTTTACAAGACAGAGATAGAACCTGCTACTCAAATTCGCTTGCCAGTGTTGTCTGCACAGGTAGGACATGATTTCATCCATGAATAGGGCCTTTAAGAATTTCAACAGTTTAGTGTTCAGTTTACTTGTTTTGCAGGAAATATAGTGGTGCGGCTGGTTAGTGGTGAGAATGAGTGCTCTGGCAGAGTAGAGGTCCGACATGGTGCGGACTGGAAAACTGTGTGTGACACAGACTGGACCATGAAGAAGGCTGAGGTGGTGTGTGAGCTGCTGGACTGTGGCCACGCCGTTAATGCAACCAGTGCTGCCGCGTTCGGCCAAGGCAGCGGGTCATTGGTGGACACCAAGGATTCCTGCTTTGACAATGTGACGGCTCTGCAGCAATGCTCAGTCAAAGGTTTCACAGCGGGAACATGTGGGCATGAACACGACGCTGGCGTTCTCTGTGCTGGTGAGTATGCACAGATGATGTCCTCAGAACAGGGTGACAGAGAACAGGATGAATGTCAATTCTAAAAATTTTATGTTTCTCATGCAGCAAAGCTCCGTTTGGTCAGCAGTTTCAGCCAATGCGCCGGCAGAGTGGAGATCCTTCATAAAGGCCAGTGGGGGACTGTGTGTGATGATGAGTGGGAGATGAGCAACGCCGACGTGGTGTGCAAGCAGCTCGGCTGTGGTCTTGCGGTGTCTGCGCCCACGTCTGCCTACTTCGGTAAAGGCACTGGACCGATATGGCTCGACAACGTGGAGTGTTCGGGTGAAGAGGCTGCTCTCACGCACTGCGAGCACCCTGGGTTTGGAGAAAATAACTGTGGGCACGGTGAAGATGCTGGTGTTATCTGTTTAGGTAAGAGGTTTGATCTGATTGTATGGTTGAACTCTGGGCGTTTAACGATACAAAACTTCAAACCCATCTCCATGTTTTTCAGGTTCTCTAGAGAAGCCCCAGATCTCCTTGAGTCCTGGTCCGGAGGTGAACTGGGGCGACAAAGTTGAAATCACCTGCACTATAGTAACAGAGCACCTAGGTGGAACATTTGTCCTGAGAAAGACGCAAGAATCCACCAAATTGGAGATGTTCTCTGAACATGAAGCTGCTACCTTCATCTTTTCTAAAGTGAACTTTAACCACACAGGATCATACTTCTGTGAATATCACAATAAACTGCAAAATCAAGTCATCTTCTACCCTCAGGGAAACACTGTTAATCTTTCCGTCACAGGTTGGTCCAGTTGAACTTCTACTGCAACCAGGTCTTATCGTTTTCATAACATTCTGCATTTATTGTGCAGTGAAACTGGAGAAGCCCAGAATATCCCTGACGTCTCCTCAGGCCATGGTGATCTACAGCCCAGACAAGATATCTGTCACCCAGGGAAGCAGCTTCTCCATCACCTGCTCGATGCATTCCACTTACGCCAAAGGCGTTTTCCAGCTGATGAGGTCTGACAAGCAAATGAGTGAAACTCAGCCGGCGTTCACTCACTTAACTTTCAGTGAGGCCAACTTTGACTTCCCGACGATAGGCTATGAACACCAAGGAGAGTACACCTGTGTCTACAGTGTTAACATCTCCTCATTGCCCTTCTGCTCCGCTCCTTCCAAGACTCTCCAAGTCACTGTCCAGGGTAAGAGCCATTTCTGCACATAGCTTCTTTTTTTTTCACTCTACTTCATGAACTTTTTATTTTTGACACAGCCCCGTCGTCCTCAACTGTCGGAGGAGTTGTTGGAGGTGTCGTGGTCTTGCTGGTGGTGCTGGTTATAGGATACTTGGTCTGGAGAAATAGATGGAGGGCTGCTGGTAGGTGGCAGATAAACACGCCTACATTTTGTTCGAATGTGTAGCAATGTGATAAACCACAGGGATGCTTTGCTCCCTCCTCAGGTACAACAGTTCAGTTTCAAGTTTTCAACAGGTTCGGAGCAGCAATGAGGCCAAATGTGGAAGACAGAAGCGATGGAACACTTGATGGAAGGTAGGAGAACAGCATGAGGAGATCAATGTTTGCATGATCATCATGCCAGACGTCACATATTGACTGCAGTCTTGTCTTCCACAGAGAATGGAATGTGCATTCGAATGAGTATGTAAACAATTGCCGTACAGAAGCCAAGAATCAAGATGCTGGCGACACTGGCAAGACCATCCCCGAAGACCTGGCTGGGCGAGTGTGCTACGAGTTCGAACCACTCATTTGCATAGGGCCTAAATGAAACAGGACCTAATGGAAAAATATTGACCGTTTTATGCTTCAACACTGTATGCGTTTGATCAGCATCACATGAGTTATAAGCAGATAGATTGGTATAATCCAAAGGTTGTTTTGTGAGGATCTAGAGTGTATTTTATCGTTTTGAGATGATTCATACCTGTTGGAAAAATACTGCATTTAATCATTGAAACATTGTGGCATTTATTTTGCTGATTTGCTGTAACATCTTTAGCTGTGTCCATTGTGTGCTCCTTTATGCTTTCTGATTTCCTTTCTGCTTGTTTTGTGCAGGAAATAATTTTTCTATGTGCTATGTAGTCACGCACCTCCCCAGGTGGAAACTAACTGTATGAGCTGTACCATTTTCTTTCTTCAGTGAGAGGAAGTTGCCTTCTGTAGCTGTAAATTGCAGTCCTTGCAAGTAAAATCCCAAAGAAGGGTTTGTTGTTTATAAGTTCAGTAAAACTACAGTGTGTTTTACTGACCTAGATAAAGCAGGTGGGCAGGAGTGCAGCTTCTGCTTAAGCACGTGACCTAGAGTAACCTGACCTTGGGAAAGTGAAGGTTTAGAGGGGAGCTGCCCCGCCCTGGGATAAAAAGGCAGCGTAACAAGTGTCATCACTTTGTTTTGGATTATGATTCGATAAAAATATAATAAAATAATGGTAAAAAAACACCCTAAAAGGTCAAGATGATGATCTAATGTCTGGGGAGCTGAATCCCAACCCGTGAGCAACAGGTATATAAGGTGATGTTGTAACCAGAAACTCTCAGTCTGACTTGTCTTCTGTCACTTTTCTGTGGAATAAACGCTTTGTCAACCCTGGATCTCACTGCTCTGGACTTAGTCATTTTCTAAGACCCTGCTGCTGGGACTTAGAACAATTTTGGGATCTTGCTTTGGACTTTATTTTCCACACTTTGGGAGTTTACAAATTTTATAGAACCTTACCTTATTACTAAGGATTAAGTTATCTTTTCACCTCTTTGGGAAGTTACTTATTTTCAAAAAACGAAATGTTCTTCACAAAACACAAAACAGCCTGTGGCTGGCTGGGTTTAATTGTAGCCAAATTATTTTGTCAGGAACAAGCAAGTTGTTGGACCCAAACACACAGCACAAGGCAGGACTGAATTCAGAGAAGATTTAATAATGTGAGTGCAATACAGCAGGCAACAGGGTGGCTAAGTCAGGCACGATTCAAAAACAGTCCATCCAAACACATAGGCAATAGTACCGAGAAGGAGAGTCCCAATTAAAAAAAAAATCCAAAGAACAGGCAAGGCAGGGTCAAGACAAGGTTAAACGATTATTTTATTATGAATGTGTTGTCCGTTTTTTCTTTCACATGTTTTTTTAACAATGTAATGTCTGACACCCCTTAAACACCACAGCAGCAGCAGAAGGATTCGGCCTCCAACTCACAGACAGGCCAATAAAGCTGCTTTGTTTATTGCTCAATCTCTTCACCATCAGAGTCTTATTTTTTACTAGTTTGCTTAAGTTCTGAACTCACAAACACGAGCAGGTCATCACACCAATTAGCAGTGCTTCTTATGTGATGCTACACGTGAAAACAGTTTCTGGTGATGCCCTTCCTGTCTGGCAACACTATGGCAAAGAGACACAGTGAGTACTGGTGCTTAAAAAACAGAACTAAAGATTGATTGAAAACAGCTGGTAAAACACAAGACTGGCAACGTAATGCAGGACGAAACTTGGATGAGAACAAAACACCAAAATTAGTACCAAAATAAAATGAAGATAGAAAATAGAAAACAAAAGGACATCTGTAAATGAGACATTTGTCCATAATGATTTTGTGTAACCCACTGTCAGAACACACTGAGGAGGACCCAAATGCACAGCGCGCAGACGTGGTGAGGAAGGAATCAGGGTTTATTGGCACAAACAGAGTCAAACGGTCCAGGTCATACACGGAGAAGCACGGTCTTTAAGTACAGGCAAGGAGCAGGCAATATCAGGTCCAATAGGCAGGCAAAGGTTCAGTTCACAGGGAAGCACAGCGACGGTACAGATGAGGACTAGGCAAACTCACGGGTCAAATGGTCAAGCAGGGTTCGTATCCAAGCGAAGGTACAGGCAGGGATCAGTGGTCAGGATAATCAGGATCAAACACATGAGACGATACGGGAACGCTGGATCGAAGTGCTATGAGTTGACAATCTGTCAGCTAGAGTGTGTGCGAGGTGAAGACTAAATACCGGTGCTTGATTAACTGATTACTGACAGGTGTCCTAAATGAACCGGGGAGTGAACAACTGAACCGAGACAGGAAGTACTGCAAAGTAAAACCAGGAAGTGGCATGGAACGTGACACCCACATAAAATTAACACATATGATAGAAGAATGTATTAGGCAGTCAAAAATAGTTGGTATGGCTATTATTATATTTATATATATATCAACATTCTTCAGAGGAGCGGCAGACGCACACTGGATGGGGGTGGGCGGATCGATTCTAATATTGATAATATCGAAACCAATGCTAGTGTTGATATGGATGGATACCCCAACAAAAATATTGTTACTTTGGTTGATTTCTTACTTCTGTACGCATTTTGTGGTGCCGAATGTAAAAGGAGCACCTATAACTAGTTTTCTCACATTTAACTAAATGACACAACATGTTTTCTCACATTTAGTAAATGTGCAAAAATCTAATTGTAAATGTTAAATATAAGTGTAAATGTTAAATATAAATTTTAAATGTTAAATCTAAATGGTAGATGTTAAATCTAAATGTTAAATGTAAACATTAAATGTTAAATCTAAATGTTAAATCTAAATGTTAAATGTTAAATGTAAATGTAAATGTAAATGTAAATATAAATGTAAATGTTAAATGATCGCCGGGTGCAAAACTGAATAAGTAGCCTCCACGCCCTATGATCCTAGGTCAGTGACGCTGACTCAAACACCTCAAACAGTACGCATAGCTCCGCCCACATCTGACTCTGGATCGGTGGACGACAATACTGGAGAGAAATCCAGCTGAAAGCCATCATGGCTGTCAGCTTCAACTCCGTCCCGTTAGCGGAGATTAAGGGGGCTGTAATGGCAGGTGTGCGGGCTGAGGCTCCGCTTCAAACTGCTGTTCTGTCTTAAAAAAACTGACTTTGTACAACCTGCCAAATGTGTTTATTGATGTTTTTGTGACATAATTACTTTACTGATTGCGCTAAAACAGACTCGAGGGGAGGTGGGATAGGTTTCATCCAGATGGGGCTACTGCTACCACCCTTTAACATAGGGTGTCCCCACAAATGGGTTTCAATGTCCTAAAAAGATTTACTAAATGACATTAAGTAAAAAGTGCTTGAGAAGTAAATTTGAACCTTGAGTGAACTATTCTGTTATCCTAATGAAGAGCAAACCTGTAAAACTGATTAAAGCAGTACGTCGCAGTAAGTTTTTAAAACAACATAAAACTTCACTGAGGGTAAAAATTGAACATTTACACCTCATTTCCTGCACAAAACAACCACCAAGCATTTACCCCCGGGGGCGCTGCCCCTGCTCGGGTGGGGCGCTGCCTGCCCTAGCAGTCCGACGCCCTCTGGTAACTGCTCGGGCCTGTTGGGGGGGCGGGGTTGGCGTACTACTCGGGCTACGACCTTCATTGGGCCCTGGGCAGAGGTTGGACCTCAATGCACAACCGCCGAGTATTTGTGTAGGTTTGAGTGTAGCACTACACGAGGCAGGCATGGGCATACTTGAGCGAGAGAATGGGTAAGTGTGAAAGAAGGGTGAGGATGGCTCTGGCTGTGCTGCGTGTGGTGCCTGGGCAGTAGTACTGCGGTCCCCGGGTCTCGGCTGTCCCTTCCTGGGGTTGTGGGCGGCGGTGGGATGGGTAGCAGAGCCAGTCGGGAACCTGGCTCTGCGGACCGTGGTGCTTTGCTTCCCAACTACATTTCTCCACATTCATCCACTTAGGTCTGCAAGGGGCGTCCTGCTGATGGAGGGACCGGGGATACCGGGAAGTGGTTCCGTCCCTCCCAAGTGGGATGCTCTGCAGTTTTAATTGCATTAGTCATACACACTCGTCCAGGAATCTGGGGGCTCCTTTCGGGGGGGCCAGATCACATTGATGGCTCTGTCTGCTGGACCCCTCGGAGAACTGGCGATCTCCCAAAGTTCCTCATACTTGGTCACATACACATACAATTAGGGCCGGGGGTGGGCTCTTTCACTGCGGCCTGGGGCTGATGCCAGTTGTGGCCACTGGCCCAGGTGGAGAGATCACCACCCAGTTTTAAAAGCAAAAAGACATTTAGGGTGGGTGGGGCACTGTCCGGGGGACACACCGTCAGCCAGCGGTCGTGCTCCTGGAGGTGTCACCCACTTTTAGTGCACTCTAGTTCCACATACTCACGTCCAAGCTGGGTGACAGGGTTCTGGGGTGTCTTTTCCGCTCCCCTTTGCTTCTCCTGGGTTGGGGGAGTTGGGCGGGGCTCCGTAGGAGCTGTGGTACCTGCTTGGGGCCAGATGGGCAGCAGGCCGGAGACCTACCCTCCCCATGAATGAGATCAAGCGAATGGTGTGGGTGCGAAAATGTATCTGAGAGTGCATGGATTCACGTATGATTGACTAGTTTGTTGTGAGAGAGTTTATGGTGTGTGTGTATTGATGTACGTGTGGGTGGGTGTATGCGTCTGTGTTTGTGTGAGTTTGTATGCGTGTGGTGCGGTTGGAGTGTGGGGGGTCCGGTTTTCCGCCCGGGGTACGTTGATCGTCTGCCAGGGTGGTCTCTTTTCTGCTGACCCCCACCAATTCCTGGCCTTGTGCTGCAGGCCGGTGTGGTGCCAGGGGATGAGGTCGAGCCGATGGGGTAGGCCCCGCTCTGCTCGTGTAGGGGTGGTGGACTGGGGGTGGGCCCCATTCTGGGCGCGGGGGCATCTTCTGGCGGGCTCCCTACAGACCGTGGGTCCTCGGGCTCCACTCTTTCAGGCCGGCCCTCCCACTGGTTTGCCCCTGGTTCTTATAGGGCGGACAGCATTGACCCACGGTGGCCCACTCTGACCTCGGTAGCTGTCTCTGTGGCTGCTGCAGCTCTGCCTGGGGGGCTCTGTGTGGACGGCTTGGGTCTCAACACCTCTGCTTGTTGGATGGGCGTAGTGGCCGAGCTCCTCACATCACCCTGTCTTCCACAAGTGGCATTATTCATGCACCAACGTCTGCCTCACCCTTTGGGTGAAAAATGTTAAGCTACAGCTTTACTAACCTTGTAGTGGGACACTCAACACCTGAGATGATAAATAGGCTTTCCAAACCCAACTGTAAGTATTACTGATACTTATCACTACCAATAGCAATAATGTGTGAATATGGAAATTGTGGTGTTGTACGTCATGACTATTATTAAGTAATATGGGATATGTATAACAATGCATATGTGTATGTATATGATATGTACATGTTTGTATGAGTGTGTGCACATACCTTAACACTATTTTTAGTTTTAGTATTAATTTCCAAGGTAAACCACAGTACAACAGTTGTTTAGTTAGGAATGTGTTAGCCTAAGGTACATCCCTGTTTATTTATTTTGCACTGATTGTTTACTTAACAGATTTGCTTAGTTTCAGCAGCTGGTTGCACCCCCAACCCCCACCCCACCCCTCGCGCACACACAAC
Source organism: Betta splendens (assembly GCF_900634795.4). Taxonomy (NCBI): domain Eukaryota; kingdom Metazoa; phylum Chordata; class Actinopteri; order Anabantiformes; family Osphronemidae; genus Betta; species Betta splendens. The sequence continues at coordinate 7,943,931 of NC_040901.2, read as the reverse complement.
CTAAAGCAGAAACTTAACCCGTCCACCAACACAGCAACATCACACATATTTGGGATTAGCTAAATAAACCATTCAATAAACAATTAATCAAGAAGAGTATTTATTTTTTATAGATGTACCCCTCTTGTTAAAGCAAAGCTGTCCATCACAATATGGCATTCAGCGTAATATATGCGGCTTGATAAACTGCTGGACAGAACAAAAAAAGAACATTTACACCTCACTATACTTTAGAATGAGTATGAATTGTGAAAAAAAACTGTACATGGAGGCTACAGGTCAGGTCTTACTGCCAAAAAAGATAAGTTCCTTCAAGACCAAATATGTTTCTTTAGGTGAGTTAGGAATGATGATAAACATGACATGTGGTCAATATTAATATGCATTCTGACAATTAAATAGTGAAAAATACACACACTTTTAAGGTATTATGATGATTATGAAATCTGACTCCAGGAGCCCCTAGGGCGTGCTGGAAGAAGGTCTCAGCTGACCTGGGAACGTTTTGGGGTCCCACTGTGTCAGGTTCTGGTTCTGTTTTCAGTTTTATTTTGTAACTCTTCCGGTTTCTGTTCATCAGGTTAGTTTGCGCTTTTGTTTTGAAAGGACTTAGTTTGTCACCCGTGTTTTGGTTCCAGTTTCCTGTTTTATTTTGTAAGCACTTCCCTTCCTCGTCACGCCACAGCAGTTTCCGCTTTTTTTCCGGTTTTCAGTGACGCACCTGTGTCTCATCTGGTTAGCCCCCGTTCCACGTCCCGGTCTCATTACACCCACCTGTCTGTCATTAGTAATCACCTGTGTATTTAAACTACCACCAGTCACCATAGTCTTTGCCAGATCGTCGTACGCCAATCATCACCTTCCAGCATTTCATCGTCCTGCCTGTCTGTTTCCCGATCCTGCTTCGTGTTCCTGGCTGCCGATTCCTGTACTGTAAACCTTGCCAATCCTCTTGTCGAACCCTTGCCTGCCCGTGGACCTGATTCAGCCCGCTCCCATTGTGCCGAAATCCGAGAATCATTTGTGTATGACCTGGACCGACTGTTGTAAGAGAATTGCATTAAACCCTTAATATTCTAACATCTGTCTGACGTCTCGTGCTGTGCATGTGGGTCCGATCTCTGCCAAACCCTGACACACTGGAAGAGCTGAAGTGCGTATCCAGAGAAAGGGAAGTCTGGAGCTCTCTGCTTAGACTGCTGCCCCCACAACCCAGCAACAGCCCCTGAAGATGGACGGATGGATTGATTGATGGATGGATGAATGTGATTAACTAATACACCAAAGAGGAAGTTTTACAAATGCAACATTTGGCTGTGCCAGGCAATTTAAAATGCTGAATAGACAGGTAAGTTAGGCAACATCACTTAGGCTACATTCTTATAATATAATTCTATAAATAACATAGAAATTAAAGGACCAGTTAAAAGGAAGCAAAAAGTTTGCAAATAAATAATTACACAACAGAAAATCTGGGGTAATCTATTATCCCGGTACAGACTTTGTGTAATGACACAAACACCATAACGCCAACTTATTTTACTGGGATTAAACATGTTGTGGTTGCTCTGTTTGTAGTCAAAATCGGGGCAAACCTCCTGAAAATGAATGTTAATCAATGGAACACTTTTGGGCAGCACTTTCTAGTGCTCACAGCTTCCCGGCGCTGCTTGAAGGTTGAGATGGTTGGTGGTGATGGTGTTATGCTGACACACAGTGATAGAAGTGTGTGTAAATTACAAAACCTTCACTCGAGGGATTGGGGTTTTGCAACAGGAAGTGTGAATAAGTCTCTATGTCTCTTTCAGCTATGAAGTTGTGTGAATAATAGTTCCACTCAGAAAGAAAGAAGAAATCTCACTGGACTGATATCTACTGAATCTTATTAGGGTGAGGTAAAAAACCAAGACACTGCATCATCATCATATTCACGTGCGGGGATTTTAAGATCTTATCATTTAATCAAGTTTTTTTTGTTGAATCCCTAAAGAATTTAATTTAAAATTCTTGTTCTGCTTTATGTTTATTGTCTTTTGGCAGCTTTTGAACTTTTCTGAAGACCCATTATGAGATTCCTTCCTGCTGAAAAACTAGTGCTTGCACTACATTTAACCATAGGTAAGTTTGATGGATTCTACTTTTTCTGTGCAATATATATATATACTGCATATAGATGAATTAATGAAAAAACACAGGACATAGCTTAAATTCCACAGTCAGATTTATAGTGAACTTTATAATTGAAAGTGTGAAAGATCGATTGAATTTTATTATATACTGTAGTGCCTCATACTGTGTAATATTCAAGTGTGGTCAGGATGAATAACATAATAAACACTGATATTACTGCTCTAGGCCTGCTGATCCTGCCCCTACTTACAGGTCAGTAAGCTCTACTTTACTAAAAACTGTTTTAATATTAATAAATACCACTGTGATGCAGGTACTTTTCTCTCATTTTTCAAATCCAGAATGTAATCAAATCAGGCTGGTTGGGCCGTCGCGGTGCTCTGGCAGAGTGGAGGTCAGCCACGAGAACAGCTGGGGCACTGTTTGCGATGACCACTGGAACCTTAACAACGCTGCCGTGGTGTGCAGAGAGGTAAACTGTGGCTCGGTGATTGAGCTCAAAAAAGCCGCCTTCTTTGGAGAGGGGGAGGGAAGGATTTGGCTGGACGATGTGCAGTGCATTGGTAACGAGTCCTCCATCCTCAAGTGTCCGCATAACCCATTTGGGCTAAATGACTGTCACCATTTTGAAGACGCTGGAGTCATCTGTTCAGGTAAGACAGAGTTCACTCACTTATCTTTGCCATATTTGCTTTGCTCAACATACTATTCAGCTACTTTAGACTGTTGTTGTTGTCCTGAGAATTCACATGGCTCAGCGCAAAGCACGTAGAAGAAAAAGTTTATTTTGTGTCCAGTTTTCTTCTGATTCATTCTGTTTTGGCTTAACTAACCTGAACTGCTATAGTGGATGGAAGTGTTTGGGTAAAAGGGTAAAGCTATGCATGAACAAACTTAAACCTTAAAATGTGGAACTGCCCCAGTTTACCAGTTCACAGAAATTGGGAAATGCAGCGGGGTGAGAAAACGCAGAATATGTCTTACATCTAGAAACTGTAAAAGTCAGCAGAAAACCAAACTGAAATCATTGAGTGGAGAACCTAAATATTAATGATTGCCTGGCACATGTTGGATAGATGAAGCTCTAACCTCTCGCTTTACAATACGGAAGCTAGAAACTGGTTGCAAACCACTGTATGTGTGTTTGCAGAAACCTTAAGGGTTGTCAACGGAAGCAATCGGTGTAATGGCAGAGTGGAAGTCTTCAACAATGAGCGATGGAGGCGGGTGTGCAGCAGTGACTGGGGCAAAGAGGAAGCAGAGATACTGTGCAGAGAACTGGACTGCGGTTCTCCTGGCAATGAGACTGCAACACAGACGTTTGGAGAAGCCCATGACCTGCCTGGAGTCAAGACCAATTGCTTTGGAAACGAGAGCTCCTTTTCACAGTGCACCTTTCAAGAACTCAAGGAAGACTGTATTGATGCTACAGTTTTCTGTACAAGTAAGTGATCCATATGTTTGGACCTTTGGTATGAAACTTTGTTACAGTAACTCATGACCTGGAACTGTTGTTTCAAACCAAACAGACAGTAATCCAATCCGTCTAAAGAATGGGACCCATCGATGCTCTGGGCGGGTGGAGGTCTACCACGACGAACAGTGGGGAACTGTATGTGACGACAGATGGGATATGCAGGAAGCAGCGGTTGTTTGTCGACAGATGAATTGTGGGAACCCAATCACAGTCAAGTACAAAGCCCACTTTGGCAAAGGTCAGGATCAGATGTGGCTGGATGACATTGACTGTTTTGGTAATGAGAAGAGCCTGACTGACTGCCCACATAGAGGCCTCGGACAAACTGACTGTAGCCACTCTGAAGATGCAGGTGTTATATGCTCAGGTAACAAAATACACAACATTTATAACAATGATGACTTTGAGGAGTTGTAAATATCACGTTCACCTGCTTTATCTTTACCTTTTAGAAAATGTCAGACTGGTTGATGGACCCAACTTGTGCTCTGGCAGACTGGAGGTCTTTCACAACGATAAATGGGGGAGGATCTGTTCAAATAACTGGAGCAGCAAAGAGGCCGCAATGGTATGTAAAGAAGTTAATTGTGGCATTCCCAAAGAAACCCAAGAGAACTTCGGCGCTGGTAGCAGCGAGCTGGGAACTTATACGAGCACATGCTCTGACAGTGTGAGCTCCATCGGCCAGTGCACACTTCACCAGCACTCAGGAACATGCAACAGTGTTTCTGTTTCATGTGCAAGTAAGAAACAAGTCGCTAAACACGCTAGTCGCATGTGACTGGGCCGTTAACTGAACAGTGTGGCTCTATCCTCAGACCTTTCATTGCTGAGACTCATGAACGGCACAAACCGCTGCTCCGGCAGGGTGGAGATTCTGCATGACCGCCAGTGGGGAACGGTGTGCCACGATGACTTTGACATGAGAGACGCCCAGGTGGTGTGCAGGACCATGGACTGTGGGTCACCTCAGACCGTCAAGCACAATAGTTTCTTTGGTGAAGGTGAAGGACAGATGTGGCTGGATGATGTAAACTGCTCTGGCAATGAAACGTCTCTTGTGCACTGCCAACACCGGCCCTTTGGAGAGGATAACTGTGGCCATGGACAGGACGTTGGTGTGATATGTTCAGGTATCATCACATCCCTTCACATCATACTGTATCAGTAACAGAAACACACTTCAGTTTCATTTCATGGCTGATTCTGTCTGCTTTGCTTCCAGATTCCATTCGACTGCTTAATGGCAGTGACCACTGCTCAGGCAGGGTGGAGGTCCACTACAATGGCCACTGGTTGCCAGTGTATAATGTCAACTGGGGAATGAATGAAGCCAGAGTGGTGTGTCGAGAAATAAACTGTGGAGATCCCGTCCAGGCTGCAGGCTCGTTTGTTGAGAGTGGAGATCTGAGGGGGCATAAGATCAGCTGTGGTGGAGGGGAGAGGTCGCTGAGACAGTGCACACTCGGAGACTACGTGAGAACTAGCAGTGACCAAATTCAAGAGGCAACGGTCCAATGTTCAGGTTTGACTTTATTCAGCATACCGGTCAATAAAAGTAAACACATATAGACATACGCAGATGATGGACTTCTGTCTTTTATGCTTTCCAGGCAATGTGAAATTATCCAATGGGCCGACTCGCTGCGCTGGAACAGTGGAGCTGTACGACAAAGGCCAGTGGGGCACTCTGTGCTCTGATACCTGGGATATGAAAGATGCAACAGTGGTGTGCAGGCAGCTGGGCTGTGGAAAAGCTTATACAATCACTACCAACCTTTAGTCTGGGCACCACACAGGACAAACCTGGGTGGAACATATTGAATGTAATGGACTAGAGGATGTGTTGTCACAGTGTCCACAAAGACCTTTACAAGACAGAGACAGAACTTGCTACAGAACCTCGCTTGCCAGTGTTGTCTGCACAGGTAGGAATTGGGCCTTTAGGGATTTCACTCCAACACGGGGGATTATTTCATGATGCAGTCAGTTTACATGTATGCAGGAAATCTGGAGGTGTGGCTGGTTAGTGGTGAGAATGAGTGCTCTGGCAGAGTAGAGGTCCGACATGGTGCAGACTGGAAAACGGTGTGTGACACAGACTGGACCATGAAGAAGGCTGAGGTGGTGTGTGAGCTGCTGGAGTGTGGCTACGCCGTAAACGCGACCGGTGCTGCCGCGTTCGGCCAAGGCAGCGGGTCAGAGGTGGACACCAAGGACTCGTGTTTTGACAATGTGACGGCTCTGCAGCAATGCTCGATCAAAGGTTTCACAGCGGGAACATGTGGGCATGAACACGACGCTGGCGTTCTCTGTGCTGGTGAGGACGAATACATGACGTCCTCATTAAGAATGAGGTGGATGCCAACTCTGAATATTTTATGTGTTTTTCATGCAGCACAGCTTCGTTTGGTCAGCAGTCTCAGCCAATGCGCCGGCAGAGTGGAGATCCTGCATAAAGGCCAGTGGGGGACTGTGTGTGATGATGAGTGGGAGATGAGCAACGCCGACGTGGTGTGCAAGCAGCTCGGCTGTGGCATCGCGGTGTCTGCTCCCACATCTGCCCACTTCGGTAAAGGCACTGGACCAATATGGCTCGACAACGTGGTGTGTTCCGGTCAAGAGGCCGCTCTCACGCACTGCAAGCATCACGGGTTTGGAGAACATAACTGTGGGCACCATGAAGATGCTGGTGTCATCTGTTCAGGTAAGAGAGTTGATCTGATTGTATGGTTGAACTCGGGGCGTTTAAGATATCGATACAAAACTTTAAACCCATCTCCATGTTTTCCAGGTTCTCTAGAAAAGCCCCGAATCTCCTTGAGTCCTGGTCCGGAGGTGAACTGGGGCGACAACGTTGAAATCACCTGCACTATAGTAACAGAGCACTTAGGTGGAACATTTGTCCTGAGAAAGACACAAGAATCCACCAAATTGGAGATGTTCTTTGAACATGAAGCTGCTACCTTCATCTTTTCTAAAGTGGACTTCAACCACACAGGGTCATACTTCTGTGAATATCACAAGAAACTACAAGATCAAGACATCTCCTACCCTCAGGGAAACACTGTTGATCTTTTTGTCACAGGTTGGTCCAGTTGAACTTCTACTGCAAGCAGGTCTTATCGTTTCAATTAACATTCTGCATTTATTGTGCAGTGAAACTGGGGAAGCCCAGCATCTCCCTGACATCTCCTCAGGCCATGGTGATCTACAGCCCAGACAAGATATCTGTCACCCAGGGAAGCAGCTTCTCCATCACCTGCTCGACGTATTCTACATACGCTGAAGGCGTTTTCCACCTAATGTGGTCTGACAAGCGATCAAGTGAAACTCAGCCGGCGTTCACTTACTTCATATTCAGTCAGGCCAACTTTGACTTTGCAACGATAGGCTATGAACACCAAGGAGAGTACACCTGTGTCTACAGTGTTAACATCTCCTCATTGCCCTTCTGCTCCGCTCCTTCCAAGACTCTCCAAGTCACTGTCCAGGGTAGGAGACATTTCTGCTTATAGCTTCTTTTTTTATTTCCACTTTACTTCATGAACCTTTTATTTTTGCCACAGCCCCGTTGTCCTTAACTGTCGGAGGAGTTGTTGGAGGTGTCGTGGTCTTGCTGGTGGTGCTGGTTATAGGATACCTGGTCTCGAGAAATAGATGGAGGGCTGCTGGTAGGTGGCAGATAAACATGCCTACATTTTGTTTGAATCTGTAGCAATATGATAAACCAAAGGGGTGCTTTGCTCCCTCCTCAGGTACAACAGTTCAGTTTCAAAACAGGTTCGGAGCAGCAATGAGGCCAAATGTGGAAGACAGAAGCGATGGAGTGCTTGATGGAAGGTAGGAGAAAAGGATGAGGAGGTCCATGTTTGCATAGTAATTATGCCAGACATCACATAGTGATTGCTGTTTTCTTGTCTTCCACAGAGAATGGAATATGCATTCGAATGTAAACAATTGCCGTACAGAAGCCAAGAATCAAGATGGCAAGACCATCCTCGAAGACATGGATGGGCGAGTGTGCTACGAGCTCGAACCACTCGTTTGCATAGGGCCTAAATGAAACAGGACCCAATGGAAAAATATTGACTGTTTTTTGCTCCAACACAAAGTATGAGTTTGATCAGCATCACATGAGTTATAAGCAGATAGATTGGTATAATCCATAGCTTGTTTTGTTAGGATCTAGACTGTATTTTATTGTTTTGAGATGATTCATACTTGTTGGAAGATTACTGCATTTATTCATTGAAACATTGTGGCATTTATTTTGCTGATTTGCTGTAACTTCGTTAGCTGTATCCATTGTGTGCTCCTTTCTGCTCTGCAAGAAAAGGGAGTACCAGTGTGTAGCATACTTTTCTGATAGTCTTGGTGCTTGTTGCTTGTGCAGGAAATATTTTTTCTATTTGCTGTGTAATCAAGCACCTCCCCAGGTGGAAACTAATTATGAGTAATAATATAATTATTATGTATTATGAGCTTACTATTTTCTTTTTTCAGTGAGAGGAAGTTGCCTACTGTAGCTGTAAATTGCTCAATCCTTGCAAGTAAAAAGGGTTTTTGTTTATAAGTTCAGTAAAACTACAGTTTTTTTTACTGACCCAGATAAAGCAGGTGGGCAGGAGTGCAGCTTCTGCTCAAGCACCTGACCTAGAGTAACCTGACCTTGGGAAAGTGAAGGTTTAGAGGGGAGCTGCCCCGCCCTGGGATAAAAAGGCAGCGTAACAAGTGTCTTCACTTTGTTTTGGATTATGATTGGATAAAAATATAATAAAATAATGGTAAAAAAACACCCTAAAAGATCAAGATGATGATCTAATGTCTGGAGAGCTGAATCCCAACCCGTGAGCAACAGGTTTATAAGGTGATGTTGTAACCAGAAACTCTCAGTCTGACTTGTCTTCTGTCACTTTTCTGTGGAATAAACGCTTTGTCAACCTTGGATCTTACTGCTCTGGACTTAGTCATTTTCCAAGGCCCTGCTGCTGGGATTTAGAACAATTTTGGGATCTTGCTTTGGACTTACTTTATTTTCCACACTTTGGGAGTTTACTAATCTTATAGAACCTTACCTTATTACTAAGGATTAAGTTATCTTTTCACCTCTTTGGGAAGTTACACATTTTCAAAGAACAAAATGTTCTTCACAAAACACAAAACAGCCTGCGGCTGGCTGGCTTTGATTGTAGCCGGAATATTTTGTAAGGAACAAGCAAGTTGTTGGACCCAAACACACAGCACAAGGCAGGACTGAATTCAGAGAATATTTAATAATGTGAGTGCAATACAGCAGGCAACAGGGTGGCTAAGTCAGGCACGATTCAAAAACAGTCAATCCAAACACATAGGCAATGGTACCGAGAAGGATCAAGCTGAGGCAGAGTCCCAATAAAAAAAAAATCCAAAGAACAGGCAAGGCAGGGTCAAGACAAGGTTAAACAATTATTTTATTATGAATGTATTGTCCGTTTTTTCTTTTACATGTTTTTTAACAATGTAATGTCTGACACCCCTTGAACACCACAGCAGCGACAGAAGGATTCGGCCTCCAACTCACAGACAGGCCAATAAAGCTGCTTTGTTTATTGCTCAATCTCTGCACCACCAGAGTCTTATTTTTTACTAGTTTGCTTAAGTTCTGAACTCACAAACACGAGCAGGTCATCACACCAATTAGCAGCGCTTCTTATGTGATGCTACACGTGAAAACAGTTTCTGGCGATGCCCTTCCTGTCTGGCAACACTATGGCAAAGAGACACGGTGAGTACTGGTGCTTAAATAACAGAACTAAAAATTGATTGAAAACAGCTGGTAAAACACATGACTGGCAACGTAATGCAGGACGGAACTAGGATGAGAACAAAACACCAAAAGTAGTACAAAAATAAAACAAAGATAGAAATAGAAAATAGAAAACAAAAGGACATCGGTAAATGATGAGCAGAGGAGGGAGGAGGCAGGTTGTGGAGACATTTGTCCATAACGATGTTGTGTAACCCACATAAAATTAACATATATGATGGAAGAATGTATTAGGCAGTCAAAAATGGTTGGTATGGCTATTATTATATTTATCCAGGTTTTTAGTTGAGCTCACATTTTGTGGATACCAGTGAAGTGGCAGCTGAACAAGTTGAGTTCAGGGAGCGGATGGACAGTCTTCAGAGGAGCGGCAGACGCGCACTGGATGGGGATGGGCGGATCGATTCTAATATTGATAATATTGGAACCAATGCTAGTGTTGATATGGATGGATACCCCAACAAAAATATTGTTACTTTGGTTGATTTTTTACTTCTGTACGCATTATGGGGTGCCGAATGTAAAAGGAGCACCTATTACTAGTTTTCTCACATTTAACTAAATGACACATGTTTTCTCACATTAAGTAAATGTGCAAAACTCTAAATGTAAATGTCAAATATAAGTGTAAATGTTAAATATAAATCTAAATGTTAAATGTTAAATCTAAATGTTAAATCTAAATGTTAAATCTCAAATGTAAATGTAAATGTAAATGTTACATGTTAAATGTAAATGGTTAATGATCGCCGGGTGCAAAACTGAATATTTAAGAAGCCTCCACCCCCTATGATCCCTAAGTTTTTAAAACAACATTCAACTTCAGTGAGGGTAAAAGTTGAACATTTACACCTCATTTCCTGCACAAAACAACCACCAAGCATTCACCCCCGGGGGCGCTGCCCCTGCTCGGGTGGGGCGCTGCCTGCCCTAGCGGTCCGACGTCCTCTGGTAACTGCTCGGGACTGTTGGGTGGGCGGGGTTGGCATACTACTCAGGCTAGAACCTTCATTGGGCCCTGGGCAGAGGTTGGCCCTCAATGCACAACCGCAGAGTATGTGTGTAGGTTTAAGTGTAGCACTACACGGGGCGAGCATGGGCATACCTGTATTTGAGTGAGAGAATGGGTAAGTGTGAAAGAAGGGTGAGGATGGCTCTGGCTGTGCTGCGTGTGGTGCCTGGGCAGCAGTACTGCGGTCCCCGGGTCTCGGCTGTCTCTTCCTGGCTGGGGGTTGTGAGGGATGGTGGGATGGGTAGCAGAGCCAGTCGAGAACCTGGCTCTGCGGACCCTGGTGCTCTGCTTCCCAACTACATTTCTCCACAATCATCCACTTAGATCTGCAAGGGGCGTCCTGCTGATGGAGGGACCGGAGCTACCGGGAAGTGGTTCCGTCCCTCCCAAGGGGGATGCTTTGCAGTTTTAATTGCATTAGTCATACACACTCGTCCAGGAATCTGGGGGCTCCCTCCGGGGGGGCCAGTGAACGGAGCCTTCACATTGATGGCTTTGTCTGCTGGACCCCTCGGAGAATTGGCGATCTCCCAAAGTTCCTCATATTTAGCCACATACACGTACATTTAGGGCCGGGGGTGGGCTCTTTCACTGGGGCCTGGGGCTTATGCCAGTTGTGGCCACTGGCCCTGGTGGAGAGATCACCACCCAGTTTTAAAAGCAAAAAGACATTGAGGGTGGGTGGGGCACTGTCCGGGGGACACACCGTAAGCCAGCGGCCGTGCTCCTGGAGGTGTCACCCACTTTCAGTGCACTCTAGTTCCACACACTCACGTCCAAGCTGGGTTGCAGGGTTCTGGAGTGTCTTTTCCGCTCCCCTTTGCTTCTCCTGGGTTGGGGGAGTTGGGCAGGGCTCCGGAGGAGCTGCGGTCCCTGCCTGGGGCCAGATGGGCAGCAGGCCGGAGCCCTACCCTCCCCATGAATGAGATCAAGAGAATGGTGTGGGTGCGAGAATGGATCTGAGAGTGCATGGATTCCCGTATGATTGACTAGTTTGTTGTGAAAGTTTATGGTGTGTGTGTATTGATGTACATGTGGGTGGGTGTATGCGTCTGTGTTTGTGTGAGTTTGTATGCTTGTGGTGCGGTTGGAGTGTGGGGGGTCCGGTTTTCCGCCCGGGGTACGTTGATCGTCTGCCAGGGTGGTCTCTTTTCTGCTGACCCCCACCAATTCCTGGCCTTGTGCTGCAGGCCGGTGTGGTGCCAGGGGATGAGGTCGGGACGATGGGGTAGGCCCCGCTCTGCTCGTGTAGGGGTGGTGGACTGGGGGTGGGCCCCATTCTGGGCGCGGGGGCATCTTCTGGCGGGCTCCCTACAGACCGTGGGTCCTCGGGCTCCACTCTTTCAGGCCGGCCCTCCCACTGGTTTGCCCCTGGTTCTTATGGGGCGGACAGCATTGACCCACGGTGGCCCACTCTGACCTCGGTAGCTGTCTCTGTGGCTGCTGCAGCTCTGCCTGGGGGGCTCTGTGTGGGCGGCTTGGGTCTCAACACCTCTGCTTGTTGGATGGGCGTAGTGGCCGAGCTCCTCACATCACCCTGTCTTCCACAAGTGGCATTATTCATGCACCAACGTCTGCCTCACCCTTTGGGTGAAAAATGTTAAGCTACAGCTTTACTAACCTTGTAGTGGGACACTCAACACCTGAGATGATAAATAGGCTTTCCAAACCCAACTGTAAGTATTACTTATACTTATCACTACCAATAGCAATAATGTGTGAATATGGAAATTGTGGTGTTGTACGTCATGACTATTATTAAGTAGTATGGGATATGTATAACAATGCATATGTGTATGTATATGATATGTATATGTTTGTATGAGTGTGTGCACATACCTTAACACTATTATTAGTTTTAGTATTAATTTCCAAGGTACTGTAAACCACAGTACAACAGTTGTTTAGTTAGGAATGTGTTAGCCTAAGGTACATCCCTGTTTATTTATTTTGCACTGATTGTTTACTTAACAGATTTGCTTAGTTTCAGCAGCTGGTTGCACCCCCAACCCCCACCCCACCCCTCGCGCACACACAACCTAAAGCAGAAACTTAACCCGTCCACCAACACAGCAACATCACACATATTTAGGATTAGCTAAATAAACCATTCAATAAACAATTAATCAAGAAGAGTATTTATTTTTTATAGATGTACCCCTCTTGTTAAAGCAAAGCTGTCCATCACAATATGGCATTCAGCGTAATATATGCGGCTTGATAAACTGCTGGACAGAACAAAAAAAGAACATTTACACCTCACTATACTTTAGAATGAGTATGAATTGTGAAAAAAACTGTACATGGAGGCTACAGGTCAGGTCTTACTGCCAAAAAAGATACGTTCCTTCAAGACCAAATATGTTTCTTTAGGTGAGATAGGAATGATGATAAACATGAAATGTGGTCAATATTAATATGCCTTCTGACAATTAAATAGTGAAAAATATACACACTTTTAAGGTATTATGATAGTAAAATCTGACTCCAAGAGCCCCTAGGGCGTGCTGGAAGAAGGTCTCAGCTGACCTGGGAACATCTTGGGGTCCCACTGAAAGAGCTGAAGTACGTATTCAGAGAAAGGGAAGTCTGGAGCTCTCTGCTTAGACTGCTGCCCCCACAACCCAGCCCCAGCCCCAGCCCCTGAAGATGGATGGATTGATTGATAGATGGATGGATGGATGAATGTGATTAACTAATACACCAAAGAGGAAGTTTTACAAATGCAACATTTGGCTGTGCCAGGCAATTTAAAATGCTGAATAGACAGTCAAGTTGGGCAACATCACTTAGGCTACATCCTTATACTATAATTCTATGAATAACATAGAAATTAAAGGAACAGTTAAAAGGAAGCAAAAAGAATAGTTTGCAAATAAATAAATACACAAAAGAAAATCTGGGGTAATCTATTATCCCGGTACAAACTTTGTTTAATGACACAAACACCATAACGCCAACTTATTATACTAAGATTACACATGTTGTGGTTGCTCTGTTTGTAGTCAAAATCAGAGCAAACCTCCTGAAAATGAATGTTAATTAATGGAACACTTTTGGCCAGCACTTTCTAGTGCTCACAGCTTCCCGGCGCTGCTTGAAGGTTGGGATGTTTGGTGGTGATGGTGTTATGCTGACAATTGTCTCACAGTGATAGAAGTGTGTGTAAATTACAAAACTTTCACTCGAGGGATTGGGGTTTTGCAACAGGAAGTGTGAATAAGTCTCTATGTCTCTTTCAGCTATGAAGTGTGTGAATAATAGTTCCACTCAGAAAGAAAGAAGAAATCTCACTGGACTGATATCTACTGAATCTTGTTAGGGTGAGGTAAAAAACCAGGACACTGCTTCATCATCATTTTCACGTGCGGGGATTTTAAGATCTTATCATTTAATCAAGGCTTTTTTGGTGAATCCCTAAAAAATTTAAAATGCTTGTTCTGCTTCATGTTTACTGTCTTCGGCAGCTTTTGAACTTTTCTGAAGACCCATTATGAGATTACTTCCTGCTGAAAAACTAGTGCTTGCACTACATTTAACCATAGGTAAG